>NW_024582696.1:358211-411700 GCF_018398535.1 Haplochromis burtoni | reverse complement strand
AAGACAGAGCTGAAAAACAAGCAGAGAACTGTCAGCCTAGTATACTATGGTTCAGTACCTTTTGAACATTAATCTATCCTGATGTTTTATTCTGATTATGAATTTTGTTTATCATATAAATTGCACAAAAATGGTTGTGATAGTAAAAGATCTGGGAAGAAGAAGCAAAGGCCCTCATTCTCTATCATAATTTCCTCACATTAAATATGATTCTAAATAAACAGCACATTGGTGTCTGGAGAACTGTGCTTCCTATGAGTGAGAAAACATTACATGACAGAGCACAAAAATAAACCATTATTACATCTGGGAGTTTGCACAGTCCATTTACTTTGAACTCCTAACTGACAGCTGATGGGTGCAGTATAAAGTTGGCTATTTAAAAACACAAAGAAATTTAGTGTAATCTTTGAAACAAATAACAAATTTATTGTTACCCAGTCAGCTGAATATGCTCAGGAATATGCCACACATTTTTCTTTTTTTGGAGGGTGTGGAGACTGAAACACCTGTCATTGTGTTTACAGTTTATTGTTTTCCATGAAAGAAAACTGTTGCCAGTTTGTAAAACTTTTGGTTGCTGGATGCAGCAACACTTAATCATTTATTTGCGGACTTACTGTAACTCACTGTTAGACTCACTGTTAAGGACACAGAAATGCAAAAGGATGTATTTGTATAAATATGTGCTTCAATATGAATTTAAAATAGATTTTAAAATAGATACTTGTTATTGATATTTCATAAAAATAATTTTAACAGATTATACATGTTATATGTTTTTATTTTTTAAATGAAAATGCACACAGAAGTGTCAGATGTTTTGTTTTTCATACCCATGCATTGTTTTTTCTTCATGCTGAATCCTGGATTGCAGCCTGCGGATACCAACAGCACCATGACGAGGAAGAAAGACAGAGCTGAAAAACAAGCAGAGAACATTGGCAGTGGAAACTTGCATTTGTGTTGTTGCAGACTGTAATTTCTTCACACCATTTGTAATTTTCACATTCATTTATATCTTTGTTAAGGAAACAGAAATTTGAGGGATGAATTTGTACAAATATGTGCTTCAATATGAATTTGAGATTTCTCTACATGGCTTGTAATTTTTATCTATAAAAAAATAATGTGAAACAATGTAGTTGCACAAATATATGCTTCAAAATGAATTTGATATGCATTTAAAAATCAAAATGGCTGGTTAGGGGCCTAGCAGGGCCTCCTCTTGAAATTGCCCTTGTGTGGCTGTGGTGTTCTCTCTCCGCCTCCTCCTCTCTTGCTCCACCCCTCTGTCTCTCTCTCACTCTTCTCTCTCCCCAGGACACAGCTGGTTTTGATTAGCCTCATTTACCACCTGGGCCCAGTCAGCAATCACCTCTCTGAGGCTACATAAGCTGGGGATGAACTGTGAGTGAGTTGGTTTTCTTCCCCCTGTGGCGCTACATGGTTTCCCCCTAGGTTTTGGACAGGCTCCTTCGAGTCGTGAGTAGATGGGCTTGTGGGCTCCGGAAGTGTCTCCCTTATTTGTTTGGTAGTTTTTTCCTTTGTTGCTGCGACTGCTTCCTTTGTTTCTTTGGCATTATTGGTAAAACGGTGTTGCCGGCTCTTTAAGTTAAGATTATTTGTAATAAAGCTATAATATATACTGAGCACTCTGTCTGGTTTCCTTTCATTCAGCTCTGGACCCATTTGCTACCGGTCCCCACACTCATACCCCTCGACCTCATCGTGGGGACGTAACAAATAGAAACTTGATACTGAACTTTTGTTTTCTTTCTCTAGTATACTAGAGAAAGAAAAAATAAAAGTTCAGATTTAGCCAACAGTACCATCAGTAATCACCAGTGTGGTGTGAGGTGAACTGTATTTCCTCTAAGAACTGAACTGTATTTGCTATGAAAGAATGTAATTTATTTTGTAGAACCATGTTGATATATGCTAACATTACATTTAGTATATATACTGACAATGTATGACCAAAAGCTCATACATTTTCTTATTTACCGGCTGCAAACTTGGTATGCAGGTTTAAATGGTCCTTGAATAGGACAACATGTTCAAGTGCTCTTAATCTATTACAGCATTTATATATTTGCATCTATCAGACTGAATGATTCCCAAGTTACCAAAATGATAGCAGTAATAATCCATTATGCTTGGATATTATTTAAAAATCAAAGTTTGGTTGGTAAAACACTATTTATTCATTTATGTAAATTTTATTATGGTGAAGTTGTAATTCACCATCACTGCAGGAGGAGGTCAAAAACACAGAACACATAGAGACAGGGTAAAACCCTCAGTTCAAATCAGTTAAAAAAAAAAAAAAAAGCAATAGCCATACACAGAAAAACAGTCAGCATGACAAAAAAAAGTCTATTAAACAATGTAGCACTCACAAAAGGGAGACCTGAAGGACAACATGGAGACAACATGCAACAGGATGTAGAAACAGCCTGATAACAAACTGAGTGGAGCTATAGGTTTGAACTGATGTTTATCTTTTATAACGGAAAGATGATTTTATAAATAGTTTGTTACGCAAACACAAAAAGCACCGCTCATCAGAAGGTTTTTCTAAGAGTATCTGTAGTGTGTTTTATGAAGCAAAAATAAAAGTGCTCACATTAACCACCTGTAGCACCATTTTCCCCTGTCTCAGAAATGAATACATGTGTCAGATTTGTTAGGCAGATGCTCACATTCTCCTGTGAAGCCTCCATCCCACTTTGTTTTTACAAACTAAAGCTTCCCATGTGTAAAACACAAAACATTTAAATAGAAAGAAAGTAAAAACATATTTTATGTTAGTCAGTTAATGAAATATGTCATCTTAAATGAATTAATTCATGTTTTCACTTTATTTTTTGCATGTTAACCTTTTGAGGTAAGTCATCATCCATCATGTCCTTAAGCGTAGCTTCAAGCCACTAACCCTATGTTCTGGACAGAAGCAGAACAAACTGTTGTGGAAAACAATGTCAGGATTTGGAAACTGAGGACCCAAACGCAGACACATGAAGAAAGACTCACTAAAAATAAAACACAGGTTTATGGATAAAAATCCAGAGCTCCATTAACACAAACCCAGAAAAAGAAATGCCACACGGAAATACAATGTGAGCATGATAGAAACTGTGACTAAGGACAAAGGAGGGGAAAAAACACTATTTATGAACACACAGACACACTAAGGGATAATGAGGGAAATGGGAAACACAGGTAGCAAGACACAAAACACTCAAGACCACAAGACAGGTGAAGTGGAACTAGCTATAAGACACAGAAGACAAACTATCAAAATAAAACAGAAAATCATTGACTAACATACATAATGAACATGATTATTTTGTTATTATATTCACCAAGATGTGGGAGAACAGAAAGACACAGGATTAAAACGTACCCATTAGCATCTTTTTTCCCTCTGTTTTAGCAGTTTATTTTTCTTTAGGGAGACAAATGAAGCATACTTTATTGAGACTCATAGTTCAGCCACTGCCATATTTCAACATGGAGAGAAGCAGTTGAGAAAGGAAGCGGAAAAAGAGGGTTTAGAAGGTGTTATGGTGGAAGGTGATCTTTATTTTCATTTATAGTTTAAATAAAACAAATTCCTGCACATGCAAACATGCAGATCTGTGTATATAGTTTCTGTATATTACTGTATTACAAGGCATCAGTCCACTTGTAGTTGAGTAATTGCAAAAAAAAAAATTACATTTTGAAAATTGTGATCCAACATTAGATTTAATATGAAAAGCATGAAAAAAGCTATGAAAGGTTTGTATGTAACTTCTTATAAAATATTTTCCCCTTGTTACTCCTGTGCAAATGTATGATAGATGTGACTCACCCAGTATCAGCAGGATCCGCGTGCCTGTTATGTTGGAAGCAGTGTGCAGATCTCTATGGATGAAATCAGTGAAAATGTAAAAGTAGCTACAAGTTAGGCTAATATTGTAAAACAAATATATATATTTAAAAATGCCAAGATCTTAACATTACATAGAATGACCAGGTCTTTTTCTTTCTCTGGCTGTCTGTCTTTTCTCGTCACGTCAAATTCTTATCCGCCCATATCATCATGCCGCCAGGGGTGTTCAATGCTTATCACCATAAAGTGTCACTGTGGTGACAAGACCCCGTGTTTATCGCTTCCTGCTTCTATTTTTTTACTATTTTTTCAAGACTATGTATCTTCTTTTTTTTTTTTTACATGAACAGTATAGCAGCACTTTATTTGCTAGCACTTCAGAATACACCCCTGTCATGAAACTGTGTTTGGCAGGCAGGATTGCACCCAAAATGCAGCTCTCAGAGACAGAACTGAACTCTAAATGAAGCCTTATTCCTGGATTCACAGAAGACATTAAACTAGGAAACAACAGGGAAGCTAAACTGGGAAATACAAACAGACAGTAGACACAGCCAGAGAAATGAGGGAGATCTCGACACTGGATGGAGGGAGACACAGATGATATATACACAAGAGGAAATCAGGGCAGAGACAGGGGAAGCAAAACTGAACATGATGCACACATGACAGGTGCCTGTCAAAGTAAAACAAGTGACAAGAACAGTGAGACTAAGGCACATGTACTCGTACCTGGTTCTGTTGGAAGTTTCTTCCTGTTAAAAGGGAGTTTTTTCTTCCCACTGTCACCAGAGCTCTTGCTCATAATGGGTCATATGACTGTTGGAATTTTGTCTGTTTTCTTTGTTTTACTGTATTATGGTCTTTACATTAAGGTATAAACCGCCTTGAGGCAACTGTTGTTTTCATTTGCCGCTGTAATAAATTGGAATTGAATTGAACCTTGCAGCTGCAGCTCTTTGCAGCAGATTCAGCAATGGAGGGGCTATTTCCTCACCCTTTTTCTGAATGCTCCTGAATCTCTGCCAGAGATGATCTGTGCCAGCAGTGTACACTCACTATATGTTTGGGTACATTATATTTGTCCACCTCTTTTCACCCAAATGTCCAGTATGGCGGCTGAAGATATAATAACAAAGTTGATCACTGATCTGCAACTTTGGGTGTCCATGTGCTGGAACGTGGTGTCCGTCATGAAAAAGCTGTGATTAGCACAAAAGTCCAATAACAGAACACCAGTTGGGTTAAGATCAGACATGCCATTCCTCCCAGTCATGCCCTTTTAGGTCTCATTGTTGTTTCCCACATGGGCATTGAAGTCCCCCAGCAAAACAATGGAGCCCCTGGAGGGAGAACTCTCCAGCACTCCACCAAGGGACTCTAAAGTGGGTTTTATGCTGCTACAGATGTGTTTGTCTGTGTACATTTTTCCGTCGGGCAGAGGGGTGAGGGGTCACCCACAGGAGACGGTACCGTGCAATTCTCCAAGTTGTTGACTGCACGTTGCTGGAGGACATGATCTATGTGACTGATTTATATAATATAACATATCGAAAATATAACATTTGAAGACAATGTCAGAAAATACTACTAAAATGGATAAGTATTACTATTATTAATATAATTATTTTTAGAGGTGCTCAAAACTAAACTTGCCTATGGGCTGCAGTGACACTTTATTTTTGTTATTTTTAACACTTGGTTTCACTTCAGCTCTTTATATGTTATAACTTCGCACTCCTCTGTGGCTGGCTCACGAACCAACCACAGCATGAACATGAGAGGCCCACAGAGCAGCGGTGGCACACTGCCTTTATCTGACAACAGAGCCCACTGCAAAACCAGCAGGCCCTCGAGTTGAGAGTGTGTGTGAGAGAGAGACCTTTGCCTTGTGTTTCAGGGGTGAGACCTGTTCCTGAGCTCCAGCACTCTGGTTTCACACATCTGAAGGTAATTAACTCAACTGTCTATTCTCACCCATCACCAGCTGCTACTTAAGATGGAGGAACTCCTTCACTTGAGTTGTTGGTCTGTGTCTGCAAAGCGTGGCTCCTCAAGTTTTACAGTGTTACTCTTGTGCTTACCTGCTGTGCCCTTTAGTCATCAATCTCTCTTTGTGCAGAAACTGTGGTGTGGAAAATTGGGAAGAAAAAGTCATGTGGAGAGAAGGAATCGGTGGTCTTCCATGTTTGACCTGGCCACAGAGCTCACTGCATGAAAGTCATTGTGCTGAATCTTTGTACTCACTTGCTGTAAATAAACCTGTGAACCCTTACTTCAGAGCCCCCGTTTGAGTCCCCCTTTGACTGCTGGATATGACTGAAACATATGTTCACTAACAATTTTACAGCTTATAACCAGCTGATAGACCTCAATGTCTCTTACTGTTAAGAAAACCTAATGCATGGATCGGTTGAGTCACATGTTTTTTCAGCATCTGTACTAACCAATAATGATATTTGGTACTAATTTACATTTGTATTAATAATATAATATAATATAATGGTGATGTTAAAGAAAACTCAGCCATCTGGTCTGCCAAGCAGCCCCTAATGTGTGCAGTGTAAATGAATGGAACTACATTTACAGGACCAATTTAACATGAAAACATAAACATTATCTTAAAGAGTCTAAAACTGCATAGTTCACCTGACTACAGAAACTTTCAAGATATAAGAAGTTTTTAAAAAAGGAATCTGAAACACTCTCGAAGTGGCAATATTTCTTCTTCTCCACCAAAAGATCCATTTTATTTTTATATTTTTCTTTTCCTTTGAAAGACATCTTGTTGGACCCTGAATGTTTATGACAGAAAACAAAGATAAATAAATATATAAAACATATAAACATGTTTTGGTTAAATCGCTTGGAAGTCACACAGCCTAAGTCTTGTAATATTTGATAGTGCTTTTTTGCATTTATAATTATAATGCAGGAACGTCAGATCAAAACTTCATCAGATACAGTCAACTGTGCATGAGAGTAAAACTGACTATTTACTACGACTATGGCATAAACATCAAGAATCACTTTCTAATTCCAACCTAAAATCGGGAAACATTATTTGCTCTTTTTTTTTCTAAAATACACTGAAATTATATAGTACTTAAAATGTCTTCAAATGTCTTTTTCCTCTAAAATATATAATATAATAAATATATTATATAATATATAATAAAACTTAAAGTTATTGTCTACTAAGGACGTACTTTATGAAAATTATACCCTGATTTCAAAAAGATGACATTGAAATCACATGCGAAATATGGGGAAATTACACCATAAGGTGCAGTCTGTATTATGAAAATGCTTTAACATTGAATTAAAGCTTTGTGTTCTGAAATAATGGCCAAAAAGTTGTCTTCATTGCTAGTTTATTCTCTATATCAAATGCGATACATTTTAAAATCACTAAAGATGATATACATCAGAATATGTATTTACCCTAAAACCTTTAGGAGAACATTAAAAAAATAATTAAAAAAAGGTTTTTAACAATAAACATAAATAAAGAAGTAATTGCAAACTGTAAATGCATCAAAAATTTTTTACAATCTTCTAAAATAGCTTCATGATAAAAAACAGAGAATGGATGCAGTCAAGAATGAAAACACAGGAAAATTGCTCAGCAATATAAACACAAACTTTTAAAACATTTAAATATATGTTTCGGTCTCATAATTATCCTCTTATTGTGGGTCTTTCAGAAGCTTGAGGAAGTGGTTGAAGAAGGTGCTTTTCAGCAAATATGTTTCAGATTGCTCATTAAATACAGTACCTGAATTAAAGAATTAGCATTATTAGATTTACCTGATACAACAGGTCTTTACACAATTATGATAATCTGAAAACATTTTTTCATATCTGAAATTTTTAATACTTGTAGATTTATGCTTCTAAAACTGTTTGAAAAACTTAACAAAATGCTTCTTTTGTAAGGATTTTGTAAGTTGCAATGATTTGAATAGATAACTCAGTGACTTAAAATAAAAGGCCCACACATAGTAAAGAATGATAATATTTACAACATTTTGCAACAAAGCAAACAGGTGCAAACAGATGCGCTATAGGTGCGATGTCAATATGTCCCAATGACTGAAAGTCTCCAGCAAATCAGAGTTTGTCTCAAGTCAGGTTTTAGCTTCTCAAAAATGAGACTCTCCTGTGTCCTGGCTGCTCTTGGATGCCTGAAGATGACAAAGGGGCATAGTTCAATCAACTGTGAAAACCATCTCAACTGTTCCTTAAGTATAGGGAACAGTTGAGGAACAGTTTCCTAAGTATGAAAAAGTATTAAGTATAACATTTTATTTTCTTCTTTAACCAATGGGAAAGAATTGAGTTTCGTTAGGGTTTAAAATTTAAGTAGTTGTTCCATAATAGATCAAATGTTCAAAATGAATCAAAATGAAATGAAATGAATCAAATCAAAATGAATGTTCTATAATAAATGTTTGATTTCACTTTAATATTGCTTAGTGAGAAAGTCAAAAAAGGAAAGTAAAATATAAATAGCTGCTTACTTGAGCTTTGCTGGAGTAATTGAACTCTTTGTAGCTCTTCTTCTGAGGCACACAGAATCTGGCCAGGATGTTTTCATATTCTTCTCTCACCTAAATTCAGAAAATCTTTAGTATGGGCATCACTAAAGACAGCAGAACACGTCCCTTACTTTTGAGACAAATGTGACTAACCTGTTTGGAAAACAGACAGTGCATGATAAAGAGCATAACACCCTGAAGGCTGCCAAAAATGGTGAACAGGTAAGACATGGCTACAGTGCTTTCCTCAAACTGGAAACAACCAAAGATCCACATGATGCCCAAAACGCACAGCTGTGCCACTGCAGTAATGGTGAATGCCCTGCAGGAGGCAACAAAGATGCATACATGTCATGTGCGAGGTACTTTGGTGAGGCAATAGATTACGTTATACTTTCCACACAGCAATTGCATGGGGCGTTTAGCGTGGGCAGCTTGAGTTGTGACTTACTTTATTTTGTGCAGATTATCAAGATCAGGGTTTAAACTTGAGAACTTCTGTGCTAACTTCCACACAGTTATGAGAAAGAAGAAAATGTTTATCTGAAAGACCAAAGATGAGGTTTAAACATAACACAAGTCACCATTTTGGATCACATTAAACTCAATAATTATTTAAATACTTACAATGATGATGACACAGACAGGCCCAAAGAAACTCCAAATGATTTCCAGATTTAGCCAACAACTGAAATGCACATCAAGAGTTTAGTAAGTAAGTAAGTAATTCAAACTTGAATTAACGATAGAACAATATAATTGGAACTGGGGAAACTTACTATCTCTTAGTGCCATATCCTCCAGAATTAGCTAAGACAGAGATGATAACGATAACAGCTGGAACACCATAGCCAACTGCCATCATGTGGAGGGTTTTAAAGGTGGTGTTGAAGACGAGGACAACCATCCTGAACAGCTGAATGCCCTCCAGACACATCCAGCAAAACGCTGCCAGGTAGCAGAAATGCAAGATTCCTGCTACCACTGCACAGCCAGCCTAATACGGAAAGTGAAGGAAAGAGGAGGATCAGGGTAACAGACATGAATAATGTGGATGAATATGAAGAGGGAGAAATGTCTAGAAATTCTTCAATTGTTTATGTGTCTATTATATATCTCTTATTAATATATCTTATGAATAATTCAGTAGTGTGCGATTATTACACTGTCTTATGTTACATTATACCTCTGATTTAAGCTTATGAAATCATTATATAGTTTTCGGTTGCATTATACTATAGTTAGAAGGTGAAATTATTAGATTGATTAGACTGGTTTGTATTACATTTGACTGCTGATTTACTGTGAATGAATTACACTATCCTATGGTACTTCATACTGTTGATTTATAAAGAGAATACTGTTTGCAGAGAATCGTGGCCTTGCTTTTCTGATTGTAGAAAGAACAAAACATACTGCACAGGAAGCCAAGGTTGTAACTTAGGCTCACTGAGAGAGAAAGAATGTGAATGCTTAGTTTGGAGGAGGGCTGAAGCTATAAGAATGTGAGAAACAGTCAGACACTTTGAGATTTTGCCGGACACCCTCCCGTGCACATCTCCCATTCGGACATTTGTAATGCTCAAAGTGTTGTATGGAATAAAGAGAATTGTATTGATTAAAGAGATTGTTGATTGAGCATTTATACACTGAGTGTTGTTATTCCTTCAGCCCAAAGATCAAAGAGTTGGGGTATTTAACAGTAGCTTTGCTGCAACTTAGTATACAGTTCTCTGTTATATTTGAAGGTGGCAGAAACTTCTGCTAATGCATAAATGCTAATGGCAAGTGGAGTTTCTGTTTACCTTGTTCGCTGTCTGAGAGATTCCCGCTAGAAAGACAAGGTTTGCAATGAAGAGGCTGATGCAGAGATGCAGGTGGATGGTGGTTCTTGTGCTTTTAATGGAGCGGATCATTGAGAATGTCAGGATGGAGATGAATAAGAAAATCAGTGAAATGGACAGGCCCACCCAGGTGATCAGCTGCAACTCGAACTTATTCTATTGTGGAAGAGAAAGAATGGTAACATTATTGTATGAAAATGGGTTGAAGATTAAACTTATTCTGAACTAAAAGCATTATGGTATATATAATTAGTTTTAACCTCCATCTCATAGAGGGCCATCAGTACAGCAAAGCTGCTCAGGTGATTACAGGAACACACAGTATATTCCGGGTTTGACTTCACCACATCGCAGCCACGATCAGACCATGATCCTCCGTTCACCGAGGAATCCCAGAACACACAGATGTGCGTTTGATTTTTCTGTTAAACAGATATACACCAGAGATACTGACTGTTCTGTTGTTCCTGTTTGTCAACGTAGATTAACACAGTCCCTAAACATTAGTAGTAAGCTCTCCTCTTTACCTGTATCAAGTGGTCCAAAGTCAGTTTGACTGGCGTTTTGAGGTGGCTTGTATTTTTGTTGCTAACAGTGACAGTCACCACTTTGGAGTTTATCTTAAAGCTCTGGTTCTTTTGTGGTTTGATCCCATCAAAGAAGCCATCTGTAGAGTCTTCCAGGTTTGAGTAGCTCATCAAGGACACTGTTGTAAACCCTGAAACAATAAAAGGAGAAAATAATTGGAGTGTGTCATAACGTGATGAAATTGGCTACAAATTTGATATTTGTTGTCATTACCAGGGTAATAGGCAGGTTCTCCAGCCGCCATTTCCATCTGGATGTCCAACTGAGCATGCTTAGTTGATAAAGTTGTGTTTCTTTTGGATATAACAGGCCCATGATGTACCAGCATTTTCAGCTCTGAAACCAGATAAATGTTGTTGCTTTTTCTTATCTTACACTGCTTGTTCAATAATGCTGAAGAAAATGTAATCAATAATAAACGTACAAGCTCTAGGCAAAAGCTCCTATCATATTTGAACATATCTACCTGAATTGGACATATTTGTTTGTTGGTTTGTTTTTCTTTTAAATTCTGCTGCAAATGCAAATTTATATTAAACCTGTGTGAGTGGAAGTTGTGTTTCTCCCTGGCATCTTCGTCACGGCTCCAATTAGCCTCAGAACACTCTCCACCAAATCCAGAAAGATGGAGACTGTTCTTCTGTCTTTGAGAAATTTACTGGACAAGAGCTGATCTATTTCTGACTGAAATCTCTAAAGACAAAGAGAGGAATGAGAGAGGAGACCATGAGAAACAAGAAACAGAGGCAGACTGAGGCAGACTTTCAGGCTACCTCAGTGTAAACGGTCTATGAGACATCTGAGCATCATGTGACAGTTTGAAAGAGGCAGAGCATTATTTTCCTGCCTGGTTTCAAGAAACTTGATGACTTTTTTGCAGTAAGGTTAAAATGTTCTGAATTTAGTAGTACCTTCAATAAGTCCTCTTCAGTCTGACTTTTGTCCCCTGTGAGCTCCTGACAGCTTTTATTGAGCTGCTTCACAATGGGAAGTTTCTAGAAGAGAGATTGGTGGATGATAAAACAAAAATGTGAGACAACTCTATTCATAATATGTGCTGAATTTTGATACTTTATAGTATTTGTGATGTGGAGTTACCTCTTCCAGCCCATTTAGAGCTTTGAAAACATCACAGTTTGATTCTGAAGAAAGAAAGTTTAATGAATAAATTTGCTTACGGATGACCAGAGGTATTCAATAAGTGTTCTGTTTGTTTCTGATGCATTTACTGGGAAGAACCCCAGTTTAATAATGGATGATGGACAGTATTCTCACCAGTGCACCGTGCCGTTTTGTTGCCATAGTTAGTGAACCCTGCGTTGCACATGCAGTAATAACTGCCTTGTGTGTTGTTACATAATCCATTCTGACCACAGGGATTTCCTTTTTGACATTCGTTAATATCTAGAGCAGCAGGAAGAAGACATGTAAGAATACCTCTGAAAAAAAATCCTCTGCCATCACCTTAAACTGAAGAGCTCACTCTAAAATGGCAGCACCAATGAGAGCAACATTTTACCTTCACATGTAGCATTTTGATCGTGACGAAAGGTTTTATTCCCAGTAGTAGAAATGAATCCATCATAACAGGTGCACGAGTAATAGGGGATTGCATTCACACATTTGGCGTTAGGTCCACAGATGTCTTTGATTTCCAAACATTCTTGGATATCTTTTAAAAAAGAAGAGACCTTTAATCTTTACATAAGTTATGACTGTATGACATAAACTTTCTCCAATCAACCACAGAGTTGTTATCACCATAAATTTGAGATGACTTACCTATACGCACCAGTTGTAAAATTCACCTTCCCTGTTGGGTGACTGAAACCACCTTTACATTGGCAGTAGTAGCTCCCAATTGTGTTTGTGCAGACTGTATTTTCTCCACATGGCTTCTCATCTGTACATTCGTCTATGTCTTTGTGAGGACAGAAATGTGAAAAGATGTATTTGCATAAATATGTGCTTTGATATGAAATTGTTATAGATTTAAAAATAAAAATAGCTTGAAAATCCAAAAACTCAAACTTTTGATAGAAAAGGTTTAAAATTAATTATTTTATTATAAAGTCCACACATTGCTCAACTTGCACATTTTCCATTACTGATTAAGTGTCTGATGTTTTGTTTTGTAAAGATTTTCATACCAATGCAGTTTTTTTTCTTTGCTAAAAATCCTTGAGGGCAGTCTGCTGATACTGACAGCACCATGATGAGGAAGAAAGACAGAGCTGAAAAACAAGCAGAGAACTGTCAGCTTAGTATACTATGGTTCAGTACCTTTTGAACATTAATCTATCCTGATGTTTTATTCTGATTATGAATTTTGCTTATCATATAAATTGCACAAAAATGGTTGTGATAGTATAAGATCTGGGAAGAAAAAGCAAAGGCCCTCATTCTCTATCCTAATTTCCTCACATTATTCCTGCGTCTGAAATATGATTCAAAATAAACAGCACATTGGTGTCTGGAGAACTGTGCTTCCTATGAGTGAGAAAACATTACATGACAGGGCACAAAAATAAACCATTATTACATCTGGGAGTTTGCACAGTCCATTTACTTTGAACTCCTAGCTGACAGCTGATGGGTGCAGTATAAAGTTGGCTATTTAAAAACACAAAGAAATTTACTATAATCTTTGAAACAAATAACTAATTTATTGTTATGGCTCAGAAATATGCTGCATCTTTTTCGTTTTTGGGGTGGGGGTGGAGAATGAAACACCTGTCCTTGTGTTTACAGTTTATTTTTTTCCATGAAAGAAAACTGTTGCCAGTTTAAAACGTTTGGTTGCTAGATGCAGCAGCACTTAATCATTTGTTTCCCAACTTAATTTGAAGAAGTTAAAACATTGCTAAATTGTTCAATTGCTTAATATAACTTTCTGTATAGCTGACAGGATGGTGGAGGATGGGGAGAAGAGAAGAAACATTAAGTATAAAGGTCAACTTAATATTAGTTTTCTAACCAGTGAAACCTTTAAGAATCTCTTTTCTAAGCGAGTCTCGAACCCTGACTTAGCATACGGTTAGTAAAGCTCTCAAAGGAAACCTGCACATGTACAAGGCGGTCATTCAGCCTCTTCACAAAAGGGCAGCAGTGCTGTGCACTGAAACGACAGTCCCTGGTGTCTTTTTAGAAAAACTATCAGCTGTCAGAACTGTGTCATTCAGAAATAAGAAGGAAACACTTTAAAAAAAGAATATTTACCACATGACAGTAATGAAGTGAGAATTAATGTGTAGCATGATGCGCAGTCAGCCAAGAAAGTAATAACTGGGCTTTTATATCATGGAATTTGTTGGGTGAGTTGCCCGCTTTTGCACGAATGTGACATGGTTGTAATGTCTCATGAAAAATTGGAATTATAGTTAAGATGAAATGAGATATTCGACAAAAAATTGAGAAAATCTCTGAGAACTTTTATTCATTTACTATAATTTTGTCAATGACAATATGCTGCCTGACTTTATCTCAAAGAAAAGTGACTAAACAAATGCAACAAAAAGCAAGAGTTTCTATGTCCGAAAAGCAAAAACTGCTGTTTAGACATAGACATTATTTTAGACAGCTTAAGTATTACTAGACAGCAGTTCAATGAAAATGTTGAAAATGTTTTTGTTTAAGTTTCATCCTAAATTCAGATCCTTACAAAAAAAATCTTAAAAGATAATGTTTTCCATTCCATCTCCCACATATGTGACTCACCCAGTATAAGAAGCTTCCATCTGCACGTCATGGTGAAGAAGCAAAAAGAGTCCTTACTCGTTTCAAGAAAGTTTAACCAACCCAGACAAAAACTGCAGAATGATCTGCTTTTAGGTTGTCCCAACCTTTTCTCTTCTTCTCAACTCTTTCAAAGGTTCTTTAACTGTAATTTAAAAAACTGAAAAATAATAAATATTAATCCACCAGTCAAATGAACTGATATAGAAAAAGTAGCTAACGTTTATGCTGACAGCAGCAAACCAATAACTCAGCGACTGAAGCACTCCCCAACAACACACATCCCTTCACAGACTGAACTATCCCTTTTCTCTTTCTGCCTGTCTGACTACTGGGGTGACATAGTGTGGTGACTGTGAATTTTAGTTGGGAGGAGTTTCTCTCTCTCTCTCTCTCTCTCTCTCTCTCTCTCGCTCACTCTAACACACACAGTAATAAGATCAGTCCTCTGACGCAGAAGTTTTTATGGGAGTACAACCAGAAGTTGCTTTTTAGGAACTAACTTTTTGAGGGGTGCGGTGTGGTGACAGATGAAATCCAGTATTTCTGACGACTGCACAGCTGCAGCAATATGCTACTAGATTATGCAACCCTGATAATTTATGTCTCTTTTTGCCATAGCTCACTTGTCACTTGAACTTTCTCCTCTTTTAGACGTAGTGTGGGAACAGACAGAGGGTTAAAAGTTTAGATTGTGAGGCTAGTCATTGTTTTACAGTGTCCTGCCAGCTGATATACCCTCCCATAGGCACACAGTCTGCTGATTATGATGATGATGACATATTCATGGTTTTAGCCTCTGGCTGCTTATGTTTTTTTAGACAATGTAACAATGGTAACAGCATTGAGCTGTATTTAGAAAGAATTAAACAAAGAAGGCTTCTACTATTTTGTTTCCTCTACATAGTATATAGTCTGTATGTAATTCCCCAGAGCGGAGGCCTAGTGCACTTTGATTCAATAAAAGGACAGATTAAGCACTACAGTACTGGAAAAAATACACCACATGCTTCTACAAACCAACAACTTTACGTCTTTTAAAGGTTTCCTGTTGCACGGTGTAACAGGAAACAGTCTTTTGAAACTATACTATGACGTGCTTGGCTACACACACACTCATACATTTATGACCTATCAAGATCTGTGAGGGTTGATTTTTGCTCTGAAAATGTGAAGGAATGGAAACATGTTGCAAGAGCAGTGTCATAAAATAAAACAGACTGCTAATTTTTTCAGTGACTTGTTTTGTTTCCAGTTGACATTCATGGTGTAATTTTCAGGCCTGTGCAGGCTGCAGTCTTAATTTCATATCATGATTATTGTAGACAAAGATTCAGTGCCTAAAATATAAAGTGTAAGAGCAACATTTTGTCATGTTTACATGAGAAACAGATATAGATATCAATGCTGGTATTGTTATCAGATCAGACCAGTGATACTACTTGTATCACTGGTATCGATCTATATGCAAAGTCACAGACAAATACAGAAAAATGCTTTTTTCTTACTCTTTTTTTTTGCTTTACATTATTGGAAGTTTTTCAATAACCCAACTCACAAATAACAAGTATGTTCAGATCTCTAAATTACAGAGCCCTGGACACAAATGTTTGGCTTTTTTTGTTGGTCATTATATGTAGCCTACAGTGTGTGTGTTCATAGGTATATGAAATAGTTCTAAAGTGGTAGCACTGTTTTTGCCTGATAAATATAAAATAAAATCTATGAATAAAAGCTATCACAATGTAACTTCACTAAAAAGTACCTAATATTAAACAGAAAAGCTACATAATGGCACAGTGGTTAGCACTGTTGTCTCACAGCAATAAGATCCTGCCTTCAAATCCACCGGGGCCTTTCTGTTTGGAGTTTGCATGTTTTCCCAGTGTCTGTGTGGGTTCTCTCCCGTTATTCCGGCTTCCTCCCACAGTCCAAAGACATGCATTTAGTGGGGTTAGGTTGTTAATTCTAAATTTCCCATAGGATTCAATGTGAGTGTGAATGGTTGTCTGTCTCTCTCTGTGTTAGCTTTGCAACAAACTGGTGACCTGTCCACGATGTACCCTGCCTCTCTCCCTATATCAGCCGAGCGTCCCCGCTGAACTGGATGGATGGATATTACATAGAAAAGCAAGCATATCAGTGCAACAAGGGAATACATCTGAGTAGCAACATGATGTATCTGGCCAACACATACAATACAGATAATGGTCAGTGTCAGGCTTTGTGGGTGAGGATGTTATGCATACCTCAGTCAAAGCTGTGCCTAGCATGATAAATCAGTGTGTGAGTCCAGAGCTCAGGCACTCCTTTGCACATAGTCTGTATTCAAATGATACATGTGTTCCGCTTGAGTTGGGCGACTGTCTTCCTACTGTTTCATTTTGACTTCTTTTTCACAGAGTGACTTTTACCAATAATGATCATGGCAAGCGTCCAAGGCTTATCCTGTTATATTTCAAACTTCTTCCTGCCTATAACAAGATAGTGTACTTTCAGAGTTTTGTGTATTTTGTGTCAGTTGTGTTTGGTTTTTCTTGTTTCTTTCTGGATTCCCAAACAATGAGGAGGAACCTGAATGTGACCCAGTTGTCTCAACAACTTCCTGACATACCCTGAACCTAGAGGTCAGAATGGAGTCTGAATGTTTTGGTTTGTGTCTGTGTCTTACACTGACGACTGTAAGTCCAAAATATGTTCGTGTCATAGAAATCTGTGGTACAGCAGTGAATATTGAGGTTAGCCAAACTGTGTGTTTTAACTGATACTGCTGGTATGGTACGGCTCTTAAAGCAGTTTTCACTGAGCCAGTGTGAAGTTCTAGCTTGGACACTCTTGCCTTTTGCTACTTACTGTCTGAAACTGTTAACATGAAAAAAACACAAAAAAATAGTGGTACTGCTAAATTCGCACTTCTCCTTTTCTCTTCTGCTTTCCATCTTTTACAAGAAAATTCTGTTTAAGCAACATGACTACATGTATTACCTATTAGAGAAGAGAGACAAAACGGGGACATTTTGTTAAATAACCCGTGTTAGTGTCTCAAAAAATACGCTCCTGTTTGATTCTCAGAAATCTAAATTGTCATCAGTCCTTTGCAATGTTTTTTCTTTTTGGTTTTATGGTTTTTCTTTAAATTCTTGGCATTTAGGAATTTAAAAACAAAAACAAAACTTATTTTAACTGAAAAACATCAAAAACTATTCACACCTCCCCCCAAAAGCAATACTAAAATTAATGTGTTGATACTGTTTTTTTCAGTCACTTTTGACCTAGCAGTGTGCCATACAGGATATGGTTGAGGTTAGCAACTAAATACATCCCACAACTGAGGAACGGATGAGAATGTAGACCTCTTGCTAACCAGTGAAACACCAAAAGACTCTCCCCTTTCATCTCACACCTTATAGCAAACAATGTTGTCAAAGTTTACATTAAGATCTTTCCTTGCTTTTTCATTTAATTTCTTAAGCTACTAGTTTGAAAGTTCTGTAGAAGTAATTAGAAGTGCTAACTGACAAGTTTAATCCTGCTTTCTTTCAGCTTTTATCTCACATTACTCTGTATCAGCAGTGATTACAAATATGCAGTTGACTTAGAACACGTGGATGAATTTGAAATGAATAGATGTTGACTGCTATTCATAAAGACTCAAAAATTCCCGCATTGTTGAATGTAGTGTTCAACACTCTGTACTGATCGTTGTGACAATATGTGCGAAGAGACATTTCCCTTTTATAGCTGTGAAAAAATAGCTCCCCTGCATGTAGAGGAAGTGTGTTCATGCTGTCACCAGCTTTTCACACCTCTGAGCTAAGCTTTTACAAAGTGCTGAGATCATGGGTGTGCGAAACCTTTTTTATTTTTGTTGCTGCTCGTGTTCCGCTTTGTTGCATATTCTCTTTTTGTGCTCGTTGACCTTTTGGTAAAACTAATAAAAAAAAGATTAAAATGAAAAAAAGAGATGAAAGAGGGAATAACACCAAAGAGGAACAAAATAGTTTCGAACGACATGGTAGTTGTGTAAGCAACTAAACAAGTAAAATGATTTACCTAGTTCTCCTAGTCATTTGAACTCTGCCGTGTAATTACTCATTTAATAAAGCACACTTATCCAAATGCTCACTGTTTGGCAGTGAATTAGGAGCTACATCTAAAACTTTAACTTGTAGAACAAATCAAAGTAAATTTTCTCTTGACTTTACAGGCAGAAAATGACTTTATTATTCAAACATGCTTCAAATCCACTATGTGAATATTTTCTTAGTGCCAAATCAAAATGGCATACTCGGTGTGAATATTTTGTCATGGTGATGTTGCATAATCTAGTGGAGAAATATAGGTACTACACTTTTACTCTCGTATCCCCCCCTCCCACACTAGATTCACTAGGCTGGCAAATTAACTTGCCAACGTTGGAGACATGTGGCATGCATCATTTCAGCTGTTGTATTTAAATATTTGGTGCAAATCTGACTTCTGTGCCACCTTGCATTTTTATTCTCACAATATATGGATGCAGCTTTATGCAATAATGCATCTATTATGCCTGGGGAAATTTAGATGTTTGATTGCTTTAAAAAACTCTTCTTGGTGCTGCAGATTAGGCCAGTCAATTTCTCAGTAGAGACCGTATTAGATGAAAGATAATTTTCAGTGTTGAGAATTAGTCTTATCAAGTGCAATGTGGAAAATAACAATTTAACTAGTGCTACTGGGTTGAAAATTAAGGTGGATCCACTAACTCAGCATATTCAGCAAGTTTAAGGAAAACTCCTAAATATGCTGACTTAAGTGTTTTAAAAACAGTGCTGGTTTACGTGTGCAGCTGTAAAGCCAGGGGGCTGCTTTCGGGCAAATGATAAAACCATGTTTTATGTTAACACCCCCCTCAACAGACCCTCTAACCACCAGGTCCGAAGGGGAATCTTTCAGACAGTTGTTTGGATATTGCACTGAATTTTTAGATAGTGTGCACTGAAATTCTCCCCCTGCATGTCATTGTGTAGTACCATTTCCCAAGCTGGTTGCTATTCAAGAACTCTAACCTTACAGCCTCCTTTACAATCTTGCATCAAAACATTTATCTAATCATGCACCAGACAGGGTGAAGTCTACATTTTAAGCATGTTTCTTTTTTCAGATATGACATTATCTATCACACAGCAGTAATATTAGCACATGGCTGGGGCCCTGATCACTGATAAGCATATTAATAATATTCAGATATTTACAGCGCTTAATTTTACACAGGGTGTAGCACTCTTTGAGTGTTAAATTCAGGAAATGATTCATCTAACAAACAATTTAAACTGTTAAATGGTCTACCGCTCTTCTTTTCCTGGGTGGATGTGCGATCCCTTCAGGAGAAATCTTCAGGAGTAATTTAGCACAATTTCTGACATCATATTGAGAAATTGTGCAATTTTGTGTCCTTTATTTTTATAATATCAACAACAAAGCAAACAGGACTGAAGGTAATGAATCACATATACTCTTGCTGCTGTAATGTTTTTTTTGTTTTGTTTTGTTTTTTGGGAGTCTTTCTTGTGGAATGATCCGCTCCACCCAGCCTTCCTCTCTGCCCGTTTGTGTGGCACGTCTCATTTGCAGGCGTTGGAGGACTGGTGTGGATCGTTTCCCATCAGTGACACTGGTAACACTTGGGCCTTACGTGCCAGTGCTCTATGAAAGCCCTCGGAGCTCAGTTGCTTTTTGGATTTTCGTTGTGCTTTGGTTGGGGTTTTTGCACCAAACAAAACTGCATACACCATTTACTTCACCCATGCACTCATTCACATGTAGAATGGTTCATTTGGTTAAATGTCTTTTAATTTGCGTTTGTCTGCATTTCACTTTCTGTCGTGCCATTCATCAATGAGTTGTTTTTGCGTCTTCGGACACAAGAGGGCAGAGTTCCTGATTGAGCGAACCACCTGGTGAGCCACTGTCACGTTAGCCACATCAAACACACCCACGATGATGTGATGGCTCTCGACAGGTGCATGCTGGGTGTATCAGTTACAGTAAAATACCCATGGTGAATCTTCCAACGTGCTGATTACGTGTATTTTTGATCTGTCTTTTTACAATTTCTGTCACATTTGTAACTTATAACGTCTGAGGAGCAGAGTTAGATGGTCGAATTTGGAGATGGAGAATTTCGTGATGCACAAGTTTAAGAATGCGCCAGAGAGTGGTGAGTACATAAACATTGTTATAGCCCTAATAAGTAGAACATCAACAACCACTGCGTTGCAAGTAACCAAGCATGTAATTCCATTTAATTGCGCAGCATCTTTTCTTCTTCTTCTTCTTCTTCTTCTTTTTTGTTGCTTTAATGCATATTCCTGTTTTTAAGCGATTGCATAATGAACACTGACAAGAGCTAGACTTCACCTCCACATTAAAAATTTACACTGTAACGTGGGTTTAAGGACGTTCTAGCTGAACTATCTTTTGATTTTATTTGAGGACAGAAGTAACTTTTTACAACCTCTACAACCTACATACATCTTAGAAAAGGGTCTTTGACTTTTTAAGCTGTCTTCTTCACTTGAATTCCTGCATGTCAAGATTCACCATTGAACACTGTCATTTACTGCTAATAGAGAGCTGCCGAGAGTGGCAGATGCCCTTTTAATTCCCCACTGACAGACTGAACTGGACTCCTCTAATTTGCTCCAAGGCCCATGAACCACTGCCTCAGAAGTGGATAGTAGATGAATTTTGAATCATCTTACAATGCAGTCTGGCCTGAATAATCAGTTCAGTGCCACCAGAAATTAGAGACAGGATGCATATATTATTCTGCCCTGTGCTGTCATTATCAGGGCAGGCGAGGAAGGCTGTCTTTTGTCACTTACAAAAACCGTCAGGTCTGCTGAATCATTTGCAAATTGGGTACTAAAGAGAGTACAGGACTGATCACCCAACAACAGTCTGTTCTTTATTTAGATGTGCAAACACCTAGCTGCAAAATCTACCTGGCCTCTGCAAAGTTCAGTGTCAAGGTTTCTGATTCAACTTCGCCTTCTTTCGAAGTGCATAGAGAAGAGCAAATGTCTGACAGTGTTAAGGCTAAAGCAAAAGCACCTGTACCCCGGCATAAACTACAGGCTGAAAAGTGTCTGCCAAGCAAAAAAAGTTGTTCTTCATACTACAAGTGTTGCTGGAGCTTCAACCTCTTTAGAGCTTTGTGAACCTCATCCATGAGAAATACTTCATATTATAAGCATGCTGCATAGGCCTCAGAGGTCATGTTCTGTCTCTGAGGTGCGCAGACTTTCTGTAGGAAAAAGAGAAAGGTTTTTCTGTACTCTTGTTTACCTAGAGCTCTAGTGAAACACCTGTGCTTGGATAGAGGTGAAGACATGTAGGAACTACTTATCGATAGTGTGGAAAGTCTTACCATAGTGTATTCATTCTTTTGGTAAAACTAGACAGCTAACTACAGGTTTATACTTAATACCGAGGATGAGAACAACACTTACTCGGAAGAATATGTCAGTGTTGTCTTCATTTTTAGTTATCAACTAATTCTTCAGTTGTATTTATTTTTATTTTATCTTTTGTTAATATACACAGTTGATTATAAATTTGATGATCGTAAATTTCGTAACACAGTACGTAAGGGACAAGGATTTTTTTCCCCAAAATTCTTTACCTTTTCTCCCCTACCTCAGTCTCAATGCATTTAGTATGCAAATTGTATGTTATGTTTGACTATATGATTAATACAATATAATGGCAGTCTACTCATACATAATTATACCCTCATTAACACTCAAAACTTTTTTCTTCCCCAGAGTTGTTTGTTATGCACAGTTTACAGTATTGCTTTATATTTTTAAGAAAATTTAATAAATATACTGTTTACTGAAGTATAAGTGTAAGAGGCTATTAGCCAGATTAGCTGGGACAAATTCATGCATTATGAGGCCCATTTTTTCCACAATGGTTGAGAGCTGGTAATTTTAAGCTTTTTAATGGTTAATAATAAGGATATTTATGTTATTACAGAGCCAACTGAAGAACTGCTGTGTGTGTGGAGTGGTGGTTTTCGACAGAGGGCAAAGCCTTTAAAGAAATTATTGTTTCGAGTTGCAAGATTCTGTGTGTGAATCATTGAAACTTAATCACATTAAGGTGATTATTATATTATTATGGGGATCTAAGTAAGTGCTGTATTTAAAGCCAGGCTGCATCACTAACAGCTCAGCAGTTGCTCACTTCAGAGCACTGATGTCTTTGGCTAATGTTGATTTAAGCATTTACTGCTGTCAGCACCAAGTCTAAGAAACCCCATTTGTTTTAAAGCGCATCCAGCAAGACCAATTCACCATCACTAAGTTAATAATCATAGATGGATGTACTTCATATTGCATGAAACACATTTGAATTTGATGCCATCATTTGATTGCAAGCGTTAACAATACGAATGTGATGCATTTTCACTTTTTGATGAGAATGAATAAACAAAAAGCTGCAGGACTGCTTAAGGGACAATGCAATAATTTCATAATCTCAGGGTAATTGCATTTCTCTATCTTCAGTCAAGTTCATAACTTCGTGCCATCGTATCCATCTGTGCAAGTGTGAAGAGAAATGTCAGATTTGCACTCACAGGTATTTTAAGAGGCATGAGAGCAAAAATGTTTGGCTCCCCCAGAATGCTCTGACTAAAAAATTCTGTTTATGCTGTAAAAACAAAAGGAAAAAAAAATACACTAGAAACACTCTTAAGATGGAAGCTCTAAATAAAAATACTGGAATTGCCCAGAACTTAATACCGACGATGTATAACCCATATATAAGGTTATTTATTTTTATCACTGCGAGCAAAAAGACATTAGGCTTTTAAAGTTATGGGTGGATCTCTTTTTCTTATCTGCTATAATACAAAACGTGACATATTATCAAAATGCATAGCAAAGGTTTGGCTATTAGTGCTTGCAGACATTACTGCAGGTACACTAGTGGCAGTCTCAATTCCCAGGCCTCAGTTTGGAAGCTGTATGTGTAAGCATTTTTAAATTCCTTTGAAGTCACATCTGAGAAATAAAGATTTGTTGATGTTCTTGTGCTTTGTACATTTCTCTTTATTGTCCCAAATGCTCTGCAAACACTGCATATATCTCTTTTTGTACAATTGATCGAAAACATTTTTTTAGACATCAAAAGTTGTCAGAAGAATTGTTTTTGGAGTTGTCTCAGTAACAGCAATAGCACATTTTTTAGTCTTGTCAGTGTTTTATGCAAAGAAAAGGTGCAGTGGTACTTAAGCTTATGTGTTTTGGCTGTAAACTCTACAAATAATGGATTGTATTCAGTGTGTGAGATGGGAAATGGTAAAAGAGCTTCAGAGTTTTATCAGTGCTGCTCAAAATCAGGCTGTGCATTCCAGTTTGGCTTCAATCAGGGCTGAGTTTGTAGAGAGCTGCTGCTGTAAATGAAAAACTGTAGATAAAGCAGAAGTTGGTCAAGCGACCACATATGGTACGGAGGGTGTGAGGCTTGTTGTGCTTATTCTCAACCAGCAGGATGCACTGCAGCCACATCAGGCACCAACTTTAATGTCAGGAAAACTATCAAGCTGAAAAGCACCATTTCAGTGAGTCTGAGATGAATATTTATGTATGTGGGAAAATGAATACCATTTTTCACATAAATGAATATCTGCACTCAAATTAGAGGTTGGAGAAATGACTGAGATTATCTTGTTGCTTAATACTTAATTGAAGCCAGCTTCTAATTAGCTTGGCTATTATCATCCAACTTAGGAACAATTCCAGATTTCTTAAACTTTTCAACATTGTGAGAATAGAATTTGGCCTGCAGAAATAAATTTAAACCTACTGCATTATGAACAACTCTAATCTGTGTCCTCTTGTCACAGCCTCACCCACTGTGACCCCTTTTTAATTCTCATCCTGCTCAACATTAATTTAGCTAAGAGCAAAATCTCTAAATTAATGCTCCTTCATTCCTTTTTCTAACTGTGTCACCTTCATTACATGCTATGTAAGTGCCGGGTGTCTTAACCTCTCACAAACCAAATGGAAGTTCACTACGCTATAGCTGCAGCAAATTTTCTTCACTTTAATTCTGAGCACTGTGCTGGCTAAGACAAATGACACACCGTTTGCTGTACAGAATGGAGATGTGCTCTGAGCATTGCGGCTCTGAATGGACTCCCCACGGTTTTTGTAAGAGTATAATTCCTCTGGTTGTGTCTGCACTGCAGGCTGGTGGCAGCTCTGATTGTGGCCATACTGCATCGCTGCCAGTGTGAATGAATTGTTCCAAAGTGATGTCCTGCACAAAGAGCTTACCTGGGAACAAAGCCCGATAGATTTCATAGCACTGTTACAGTGCCAGAAATTCTGCTTCTGAAAAACTTGCATCAGGACACCCCAAAGGTGTTTTTTAGCATGTCTGACATCCATGTGCACATGAAAAGCTCTGGTGGTGTTGATAATTTCTAACTCGTGGGTAATCAACTCTCACCTGCTGGCCCTCAGCACACTATATACAGTATATTCTAAACACTTTTCAACCAGCAGTTTGCATTCTGTCACCCCTTCTCCTTCTTTTTCCACATCCATTTGAATTATTGAGCTCTTTCTTTCAAGGGGACCACTTCCTCTCCTCAGATGTGTAGGCCATCAAGTTTGCTTCACCGCTCCTTCACCCGAGGCTGCAGCCGCCCCCATGTTGCCTCATGACATTGAGGAAATCACTCACATGTCCCTCACTTACTTTTCACTCACTCAGCCACTTGGTCCCTCTCAATCTTTTTACAGCCTCCCACCCCCTAACCCTGTCTTTAAATCTTTCCCTTTTGCTTTTCACAATCTCCATTCCTTTTTCTCCAATGTTCCTACTTCTATTTAATTCGACCCACCTTCTCCTCCCCTCCCCATTCCCGCCCTTCTTCCTTTGCTCTGTTTTTCTGTAATGTCACGGCCCACTGCTGGGTGTCACCGAATTGATGGAGGGAAAAAATGGAGGAGTGAGGCTAGGGAGGGGCTTGACAGGAGTATGTGCATGCATGGACATCTTGGTATGGAAGACAGGGCAAGAGAGAAAGACATACAGAGAGGCAGACTGACCGACATTGTGCCGGGGGCGAGGGGGGCGAGGGGGTGTCTTGTGTGAAATGCTCAATTCCGGTGTAAACACGTTTGGCAGTTAGTGCTCCACTGTTTGCAATAAAGCCATACAGTCTGGTGCTTGTGACTCCTAATGGTATTCCATTACAATCTCCCAAAGGACCCCTTTTTGTATATAGACACACAGACTGTCGTAAGCTTCAACTGTCTTATTATGCAATTCTGTGTCACCTGAAGCCAAGTGCATAGTCTGGCACTAATGTATACACATGGAAAACGGTTGCATACCGATTAAACAGTAATACTGCATCATATGTTTATCTTGGCGACAACTACCATGCCACTGCCTCTATCTGACTTTAGAAGAAGACCAGAACTGTGTTTGTAGCACACCTCTGTTGCTGTAGGTTCATTTTGTACCACAGGAAGCACTGAAGCAAACCTTTTAAATATCCAGTTGAAAACCAATGGTAGCGATACATGATCTAAAACCTAATCAGGGAGACATTTCAACTTGGTACAATTGCGGCATTATAAGAGTCGATAAGACCTTGCTGTTTAATACAATGATTTTTACGTGTCATCTCTCTTTATCGCTATAGGTCAGTCAATAGAATTGATTCAATCAGCAGCACAGTAGAAAAGCACCAACTGAAAAAAGGAAATCGCCCATTCAGTGGCAAACACAATTCACGCTGATGGTAGCAAACATCTCACATCTCCTTGTCACACAGACATGCATGCTCACACAATTACTAAACAACGACTTGGGGATTGGGGTTTGAAGGTGTTTATGCACGAAGGATTTGGACTGTGAATTGGGTGTGAATTCTGTTTGAGGAAAAGACAGATGTGTGCTCAGCCACCAAGACAGTAAATTTAGCGGGAAGTGCTTTTGGAAAGCCCCCCACAGCTATTCAAACAGATTAACAGCAACAAACAGGCAAACAAAGCACTATAAAACACTGACAGTGGATGGTCGCCAACTGACCGATGGCAACAACTGATTAATGTTTTATATGATGCGTCATATGGAAGGTTGGGAGCTTTGCCGGAGAAAAAGAAGACTGGTAGTTTTGTGTGTGTCTGAGTGTAGGATTAGGGTTGGGAAACGTCTTTGGCATGAGTGGGTGGTAAAATGCCCCAACTCTTGTGATACGTGATGATCTGAGGAGGAAGTGGGAAGTGGCTGATCCGGTCCATGTTATTAGTCGAGCTCTGTTAGACCATGTAATAGCCTCATAGCGCAACAGGGAGTCGCTGTTCCAAGAGCCAACTCTGCCCAGTATGACATCCTGATATGGAAGGTAACAGTACTACAGCAAAACTCACTGGATGGCTGTGCACAGGTGTGTGTGTGTTTATGTATGTGTGCGTGTGTGTGTGTGTGGCTAGTTCCTCAGAGTGTTTGCATAAGTGCTGATTCTGCTCTTCCAAACCCTTCAACTCTGCATTTTTTCACAGACTTTCCCTCCTCTGCTGTGCCCTCATCTCCTCTCCTCTCTTCATCGACACACAGCTTGCCTCCTTGCCCTTTGCCTCAATTCGTCACACATACCTTTTCATTACCCCTTTCCGCCCCTTTGTACCTTGCCAAAAAACAGAAAAAGGCCCTCTACCACTTCCACCCATAACAGGGAGTTAAACAAGGATAGAGGGCATCAAGCTATATTCAATGGAAACACAATAGCTTGACAAAATAAAACAGCCATGAACCACAGAGATGATACAGTTGTGGTCCAAAGTTTACATGCACTCGTCGTGGGCATGAATGTCATCGTAATTTTAGGCTTTTAATGATTTCTTTGAATGTTCTTTTTCCAGGGTGAAATTACTCTACAGCATACATCTTTAATAACTTAACTTAATAACATGTATACATAAAGGCTCAAATATCTACATACACATATCCCCACTACTATTTGGTTAGAGATCTCTTAGCAAGTTGCTCTTCAACCCAATGCTTTTGGTAGCCATCACAAAGCTCCTGGCAAAATTATGCATGGATATTTGACCACTCTTCTTGGCAGCATTGGTAGAACTAATTTAACATGCTTGTTTTACTGGCACGGACCTGCTTTTTAAGGACAGTCCACAAATTTTTAATATCATTGAGGTCAGTGCTTTAGGAGAACATTCCAGAAGCTTAATGTTAGCCTGCTTTATCTATTCCAAAACTGATTTTAAAAATGGCCCTGTCAGAACACCCAGTTGTGTCCAAATTTCAACCATTTAGCTGTTGATTTGAGATGAAGTTGAAGAATTTGGAGGTAGTCCTCCTCCTTCTTTATTCCACAGCCCCAGAGCATGACGCTACCACCACAATGCTTGACCGTGCTTCCAGTGGGCCCTCGTTTATCGCGGTAGTTCTGTTCTAAAAATAACCCGCGATACGTGAAATCTGCCAAGTAGCCAACTTTTCTTTTTTTTTTTTTTTTACAATTATTATAGATGTTTGAAGGCTGCAAAACCCCTCACTACACACTTTATACACTTTTCTCAGACAGGCATGAACACTTTTTTCACACTTTTCTCTCTTGTTTAAACTCTCTCAAAGTTCAAACCTTCATAGAAAAATGAATCCAGTATTATAGAATGAAACCAAAAGCACCCACGGTTGCCTTTGATTGTGCAAAACGTTTTGTCAACAGTGTTGTGTTTGTTGGGGAGAAAACTTGACGGGGACTAAATTTGAGGAGCTGGACGCATTCTGTACTGTACAGGAGACACTGCACGAGATTGATTGACAATAGTCTACAGCCAATCACGGCGCAGAACACAATTTGCTGTACAAAATGAAACAAACAAACAAACAAAAACCCATGACAAACCGCACAAAAAAATCTGCGAAAAAGCGGGGCCGCGAAAGGTGAACCGTGTTATAGCGAGGGACCACTGTACAGTGTTTTTAGGTTTGAAAGTCTCACCTTTAGTCTTCCAAACATACCTCTTGTCATTGTGACCAAATAGCTAGAACATTTCTCTGGAAGGCATTTGGCTTGTCCATGTGGGGGGCTACAAATTCTCCTAAATCTTGAAGGGATTGATTTTGGAGCAGGGGCTCCAAGACACTTTCTTGGTTGGTGTCCACACATTTCATGGTTATATAAAACCTGGTTCACTGTGGACAGTAACATTGGTGTTCCTGCAGTTTCCAGTTCTTGACAAACTTGAGCCTTGGTATTCTTGGGTTGTTCCTGAACATCCTAACCCATTTCTTCTCATCTGGGGATAACAGTTGGTGTGACACATCTGAAAAACTTGTAGTTTGGTTGAGTTGTTTGAAAGGATGATCTTGGAATCTGCATTTGTTTAGAAGTGGCTCCAAGAGACCTTCCTGTTTTTGTGTTAATCTCCAATTCTACCTCTTAGAGCTTGGACTTTGCAATTGTTTAGATCATTAGTCAAGCTAAGGAGCTTTGCCAAATATTTCCTTTCAATACTGGCTAGAGAAGTGAGCAGTTCAATCATAATAACTAGCAGGATGTTAATAGGCCTTGTTCTTACTTAAAAGACATTCTAGAACTTTCAGCACCAATTAAAGTAAAGTAGTTATTATATGTAAATATTTTAGCCCTTATGCATATATTTTTGACCCTGTGTGAATTAAAAAATATCAAAAATAAATTCAAAATTGTGCACCCAATTCTTGTTTGCTCTACAGTCTGTCATGTATTTAATATATATTGTTAATGGTTACTTTCTATATTCCACCCTGGAACAAGAACAGTTCAAATAAATAATTAAATCTGAAATTACTATGACATTCATGTCCGTGATTAGTGTATCTCAACTTCTGACCACAGCTATGAAGGGAACACAAACCTCCAGTTTGGATGGACTGGAGTTTGTGACTAGAATCACTTGATGATAGAAGGCGACATCAGCAAACAGCTAATGGGAGGAAGTTATTGAGGATGCCCGAAAAAAGAAAGGCAATCAAGATCCCAACAAAGAGCAAAAAAGTCAAGGAGTTCCACAAAATAACTTGGGGATAAAATGGGTATGTATTAGTGTTAAAAGTAAAAAAAAAAAAAAAAAGTACTGACAGAGCATATTGTGTGATGAGTCACTCCAACTCTGACTTAGTGCTCAGAAGAGTGTTGATTTCATTTCTCTAGAGGGCATGTCACCTGTTTCCTGTACTTCAGATAACAAGAGGTTGCCAAGTAGCAGAAAAGCATTATCACTATTATAAGATTACACTAGGAAATATCTACCTGCAGATCTTAAAAAAGGAGCTGTGTGCAGTTTGATAATAGAGGCATAAAACTTTATACATTACTGGTTTTAAAACTTTGTCAAAATATACTCTACAGAAAAAAAAGTGAATGGGTCTATTGCTTGTGCGCAAAGAAGCTTAGATACAGATCATAGCATAAATGCACACATACACACATGCTGTCACTCCAAAGTGTGCTCATTCAACCATACAGCATATTTAGCTAAGTAATAAAACAGCATTGTTTAAAGAGAGAAAATACAGCAAATGAATCAATATACGGCCCTCATGCCAGGGCATTTTATGTGGCATCTGTTTTTCATTCCTTTGCTCGGCACAGAGAGTTGGCTGGCTGCCGTACCATTGCAGCCAATCTCTCGCCGCCAGTGTTGAGGTATGCAATCTGCATTAGGCTTCATCTCATTTGAGCTCACAGTGGCCTGGCTCAACACGCGCTTGTCTTCTGCCTGGAGTTTGGATGTATATCTGTCAGATTGAACGCAGAACAAATACAAAAGGCAACTGTTGAGCTGTACTGAAGAGGCATAAGACAGTGAGCCAGTGCATCCTCAATGCTACACCTCCTGTGATATATTGATCCGTAACTTTTCTTCTTTTTCTATGTTTCTTTGCTTGCCTGCATCCTTCTCTTCCTCTTTTCCTGAAATTGTCTCCCATTTCGCTCTCTCTATTTGCTTTATTCTTAGCTATTGTAGTACCACTGGGATCTCATTAAGCCACTAACTTCAAATAAATAAAACAAACAGCAGAGACAAAATGAGGAAAATATATATTATAAAAAAAACTGACTTGTAATGAATTTCCCTTTCCATGTTCTGACACCTTTCTGACACTCTTTTGTTGCTTCCTTTTCTTTGTCTCACTGGTTGCCTGTGTCAATTCAGTTAATTTCAAACAGACTTTATTGGCATGACTGAGGCAATGTGATGGTGCCAAAGCTTTAGAAAAAGAAAAAGAAAATTATGTGCCTCTCCATGTCTTTCTCACTTCCCAGCCTTAGTGTATCCCAACTCTTTTCCTGCCAGTAGAAAACAAAACTATCTCAGTAGTCTCTTAACAGAGATATTCCAGTTGCTCTTCCTGAGATGAAAAAGATGCCAATATAAAATGGATATAAATATAGATGGATGGATCAGAGGCCATGGATTCTACATCGCTCCTTGTTTCTTCCTTTCAACCTCTTCCCCCCACTTTTTCAATTGCCCTCTATTGTTTTTTGCCTGTGTTTGTGCACAGTAGCAGGTACTTTACCGCCTTAGTCCCAGCTCATCATTTCTTTTTCTTTTTTTTCATCATCATTTCTTGTTGGATTCTTTGTCCAGAGGCAACGAGAGAGCTGTAGCTGACCTGCGAGTCAACTTTGTAGGGGCTGGAAATTGGGAGGCTTGACTTGCTGTTGCAAGGATCAGCCTTGTTTTACATAGCTGAACTAGGATTGAACCTGGCAAGGACAGAAGTGTGGGTCATAGAAGTGAGATAAGTATCCTGGGAAAATCTCTTATTATTTGAATTGATCAGCCTTTACAGGGTGAGTACCACCGAACATCTTCCAGTGGAGTATTTTGTGCCTTGTGCTCCTAGGACTTCCACTAAGATCAAAAAGCTGCTGATGTCGATTGAGAAAAGGGAGAGGGAGAGAGTGGGGAAACAAAGCAATGGGAGAAAGCAAAAGAGAAAAAAAATAGAAGGATAAAAGAAATCTTGATTTTGTCTGAGAGAGTATTGATTTTTTCCTCTGGGTTGGCCATGTGCGCACAGCCTGTTATTAGTTTAGAAACAAAAAATGGAATTGTGTGTGTGTGTGTGTGTGTGTGTGTGTGTGTGTGTGTGTGTGTGTGTGTGTGTGTGTGTGTGTGTGTGTGTGCTATTGGTGCCTGGCTGTTTGCATATATTTCTTCTGTGTGAGAGTTCACGTTGCCTGAGTGGCAGCACTTGTGTATGAGTTGTGTGTGTGTTTGTGTACAAAGTATTTGTGTGTTTAGGCCTGGCTTTTGGACTGGTGCATGGGCCCGTGTGCTTTGGAGCCTCTGGCTGGTTGGAGATGTTGGGATTAGAGAGAGATTAGAGCGGTGATTACACAATGTCTTCGCTCTAATGATCCCAACTGTTTGTTCATCTTATCAGCTGCACTGCACTGGATTCCACGACTGCCGCTGATACGAGATAACACTACTTCCATCCCTCCGACTCTCCAGTCCCCTAACTCTAACCACCACACCAGTAGGAAAGCGGAGTGACCCCAGCTGAGGGGGCACACAAACCCTCAGGTAAAGATAGAGCAAAAGATGGACATGTGCTGTAGGAAATTCATAGTAACACTAGGTGACTCACATGGCTGACCTCTCAAGTCCATGGAAGCATTAGCCAGAGTGCTCATTGTTCACTGAGACAATACACTGACCCCCGGAGAGCCCTCGGTATGCAGTGCAATGTACCCGCACAGCCACAGCATATTACAGAGGGAGCAGTGGGTGGAAGCAGTGATAAGGTGTCCAATGTACTCTGGTATACAATGTGGTGTGAGTGTACATTTTCTGGCTGCTGGGGAGAAGTATGAGGTTATTAGTGTGTGTGTTTGTGTGTATGTGTGTGTGTGTGTATGAGGCACATATTCCTCTGTAAAAGGAAAATGTTGTACTTGGTTTCAGTTGGTGCAGTAGCCTATGAAATAAAGGAGAGCTTGTGATGATGGGGGTGTGTATTTTTTTTAATAAAGTAAGGATTCACAGATCTGTGTGCTTAAGTGTGTTTGCCTAAATATGACTGTGTGCATGAGAGAATACAGTATACGTGTGTATCACCATGTGTGTGCGCACTTCTCTTCATGCCTGCATGGCACTCTGATCTCCCCATTACAAGGTCGATTAAGCCACTAATCCCCAAAATACACGCGTCCAACAGCACGACACTGGAAAAAAGTCTCTACCAAGGAAAAAAATGGCTGAATCTTCCCTTTCCTGTTGCTCGGAGCTTAAGCCACACACCAGTGCTGCCTGCTACAGAGTAAGAGCACGGAAATGTGTTTTACCTCCATAACCACACAGGCAGGGGATTAACGGACACCGTAAACCCTGGAAAAGCAGCTACTTTTACACTCCTATGGCCACAGAAGAAAAAAAAATGAATACACAGTCATGGTGACACAGCAGGATTTTGAGTCTTCCATATTGAGTATCTTCTATGCTAAGTAAGATTCACGGGATAACTGATTTTCAGAAGTCTTGACTGTGGGTGACATTCACTCAAACAAGTCTTCCAACTAAGGCTGGGATTATATTCTCTTGTGGGCATGGACAGCTGTGGCCACCACGGCTGGGAAGTTTTTCTTATTTTATAGTTTTTCAAGTCAGCTTGGTGTCTGCCTGCAGGATGAATGTGTAGTTGTTACAGTGTAGTCTAGTGTCTTCAAAGACAAGTCTACAGAGTCACCACAAATTGGAGGGCACACACATGGAGTTTTAAGTTCAGCCTCTGATGACAAAATTACCTTACCTGGTCCCAGGTGTATCTTACCCTAACTGCAAAGGTGGAAAGTAACCCTTCTGTAGAGGTGATCATGAAACTGTTTTTCCTCCCATCTGAAACAACCGATATAAAGGTTTCTGCAGCAACTTGTAGCTATATTTACAGTTAAAAGGACAAACAACTTTTGAAGAGGTACAGTGCTGTGAAAAACCATATGCCCCCTTTCTGATTTCTTAATTGTTTTGCATATTTGTGAAAAAAAGAATGTTTCAGATAATAAAAACAAAATTTAATATTAGACAAAGGTGAACTGAGGACATACAAAATGCATTTTTGAAATGATAATTTATTTTAAAAGCTATCCAAGCCTACAGAGTGCAAGACGGGTTTACATAATAAGTTAATTTTATCAAACGCTACCATTTCTAACACACAGACTAAACAAGAAGAGCTAACATAATAAAATCCAGAAAATAGGTTCACTTCTCAAAATATAAAAATGAATCTGACAAGATTCAAATGGTCCAAAACACAGAAGAGTGGGTCAACAGCCCAGTACCATGACAATATTAAACATACTACAAAGCTCCAGTCTGTCAATCTCTAGGGTTCCAAGTTACACCACATTTACAGCAGACGACAACAGTGTATTATTGGCATATATTTATCCACACAGCTGCTACAAGTAGCTTGACTTAACTGGCAACACTTTTTTAAAATTAAGGTTCTCAGATTCGTAAATTAGTAGTTGCTTTTCACCTGTGAATAGGCTGATAGGGTACACCCAGGTTTGTAAGTGTAATAACTTGAGAATGGTGCTACACAGGATTTTGAAATTCAAATGAAAAATCTTGAAGGAGTTCAAATTTCAGTGGCCAACTTTTCTAAAAATCCCCTAGAATTTTCACATTTATACCATAGGTGCTTTTACAAGGAGGCTGAGGGAAACTACTGACAGCTGCCAGTAATTTTAACTATGTATCACCTTATTTCTTATAAATGCCTTGTCCTGCATGGCCATGTTTGATAACTAGTTTTTCACTCAGTAACTCCTCATTAAGGAGCAAATTGCTGTAGATGGATAGTCATCTTAACATGCTTTGCTCTCATAAGCCATACAAGGTTGGAGTCATTCTCCCCTACTAAGACACAATAAAAACTATGGTTTTATTTAACAAAACTCAAAATGACTGGTAATGCCATTCAAGTAACTGTAAATTAATCTTTCCTGTTAAGAATATTGTCTCTAGAGATCTCATAACTACCTCACTCATTTTTGACATTTAATGTTCCACACAGGTGCGCTATTCTGTACTTGTCTTTTCACATTTAACAAATCAATTTCGGGACAATACTTCTACTGCAACTGATAGAATCGTTTTTGAAGGATGGGTTAAACCTTGAAAAAACTATGGTGCTACTGAGAGTACAGGTAACCATGTTTTTATGAAAAGGCACCAAATATTTGTAAAAAGGTGATAAGCAAAACCTCAATACTGAAAGTACAACATATTTCATTAATATGACTGTTACGTGGTACTACCTCCTTAGAAGGTACATACTGGGCAAAGGATATTGAGATCATAATTACTGCAGGACAACTTCCTTTTCTTAGCTGTAGAAAATTACTATGCTGAAAAAACCATTACTTCTTTATAACAAATTATAAGGAGTACTAATATGCCTGTCATCAAGCAACCAGCTATTGGGGAGCATGTGTGCATTTAAAGTAAAGTAGTACCAAATCTTCTTATGTCTTTTTTTATATAGGCTGGCACACATGGTCTTTCATATTATCTTTTTCTCGTGACTACATGCTGGAAAATAGTAATTACTGGGACTCTTTTGTATCCCTGTTGTCCTGCCCAGCTCTCTGCATGGCATATAGAAGAATCTGCATAATGTTTAATTAGAGTGCTGGTGTTCAGAGCTGAGACTCCGTCAGGGAATTGAAGCTGAGCAGAGGACCAGGGGCCCTCAGAGCCATCCTGATTCTGCAATCTACTGCCTAATTTGCCGTTATTCACTTGGTGCTGAGCTTTAGCCCTGAAGTCCAGAATGGCCTAACATTACTGCACCAATCTCTCCCTTAAATTTGGCTTTGCAAGGTGAATTGGACACCTTCTTTCTAGAGGCACTGTACATATAAAAATGGTTTATATTTAACTATATTGGTCATTTTGGTAGTTTGCAAAATAGAGATAAACCACCTTAATAATATATATTAAAATCGTATAGTGAACCAAATGCCACGCTGTGGACCAAATTTTGTGATCCTCTACAACAGGGGTGTCAAACTCAAATACACAGTGGGCCAAAATTCAAAACTGGAACAAAGTCGCGAGCTAACGTTAATATTTATTGAAATATATTTATTCCTCCAGATATAAGAATGAATCTTTTCTTATGGACTCAAACACGTTTTGCTGAAAAACTGGATATGGAACAAGCAAAGCTTAATACTAAACAATATATATATTAGCTGTATAATACCAGTAGGCCAGCTCTAATAGTAATTTGGTATGGCTTCGCGGGCCAAATGTAATTAGGCTGCGGGCCAAATTTGGCCCGCGGGCCAGAGTTTGACACCTATGCTCTACAAAGTTCGGCTCCAGTGTCCTGCAGTTTTTTGGTGTTTTTTTCCATTTTCTTCTTATTTCAGTATTTCTATTTACAGTGTGTTGGTGCACATACTAAAGTATGGAATTAAAATCTGCATGACTGGACCCTGGCAAGTGTTTTATTTATTGCTGTGATGTTGTTCAGAAAGAGTCTGTCTTAGCTGCTAAATGTTTTCATGATGAATGCCAGCTTGCTAACCCGAATGACCTCAAACATTTGTATAACAGTAGTTCATCCGACGCTAGAGGAGCAACTGTGAATATAAATATGAATACAGGAAAAAAATACTTCCAGTGTGATTTATTTTATTAAAATCTTTCTAGATAAATGGTTTCTAATGGTTATGATCATGCTTAGACAAATGATTGATTTTAAGATATGTTCCTGATAAATGCTTTTCCTAGTCCAGCAAAATACAAAAGATCAACATAATAATAACAATCAACATCCCTGACCAAATTAAACATGATCTCAAACTGAATTGCCACAGTGCAAGATTCGTGTGTGTGGCCACTGTGCACCTTCTTGTTGTTGGACTCTACGGTTCCTCACCTCCAAATATAAAAATCACATCAACACATATACTCGATAACATCTTCTATTGCGGAAAATATGCCGAGAATAATTTGTCAAACCACTTGACCTCTGTAGTTTTGTACGCTCCTGTGGTGTCTGCTGTGATACACTCAGGCCCAGTCTCAGCTGGGGTCTCACAGCTTGCTTGTGGGGTATAGATCTGTTCTGCTCTCCAAGGATCCCGTTAACATGGCTGACCTCTGCCTCTGCAGGTTGTGTGCTCTTAGAGATTTCTGCCTGGGACTGTCTGGTTGCACTTTCAGGAACTACTCAGGAGAGCTCTCTCTGTTGTGACCCCATCTTAATTGAATTGCCTAAATGTCTGCATCCACAGAGGCTGCTGAAGACAAATTCTAATACTTAGAATATAGTGTATCCTGATTATATTAAGTCAGATCATGATGCCAAGTCATAGATTTGCCAGTTTTATATATTAAAATTAATCATCTGGATGCTAATAAAGGTAATTAGCATCTGACATACTGAGGTAATTAGTATGAAGCAATAGGTTGGTTGGTTCATTTGTCGTGTTTACTTATGGCCTATGATTAGCCATTTTAAGGGTGCGGGTGATGTATTATAGCTGTGCAATCCAGTCATTAATAATGAATACGTCTCACCTTAGCAAAAAATGCTCATGAACTGCAATGCGATAGAATCCACCGAATGTTTCTAAAACTTTAAAATGAAATCCCATGTAAATCATCCAACTCTGAAAAACGCTGTAGGCATTACTACCTCTGTTCTCATAATCGCTTTTAATGTAACGATTAAACTGTGATGTGTTTGCTTCATTTTAAATAAAACAGAGCAAAGACACACCAAAGGTCTAATGTTAACTGTATTAATTATGTAATCATTAAAGTGTTAGATCTATCCCCATCAGTGCTCAATTTAAGATAAACACCTGGTTTATCCTTGATTATCTTCTAATGAGAAATTAATTAATGTTTTTCAGAGACACAAAACAGGAGCACAGGGTCCCTTAATTATAATCTACCAGTTGGCTGTGACAACCTCAAAAAACATCTTTACAACACAATGTCTTCATCATCAAAACCAAGAAGAAACAACAAGAGACATAGCAAAATACTATACATAAAAAGCAAACACAAGAGGCTCCAAGGAGAGGCATTATAATGGTACCTACTGTGACAGATGAGTACATTGTTCCTACTGAGACAGAATTCATTCAAACACTTTACTGTATTTTTTCCTCTCTGCCCTCAGTAAGTCTCCGGAGTCCAGGTGTCGCCTGTGGGTGTATAAGTATGTGTATGATTTTTTGTTTGTTGAAAGTATTTTTTATTTTTTTTCTTGTGTAATTATATGGCACACTTTGCAGAATGGTGCTGCTGCTCCAGCTGACCAATCAATGAGTAATGAGAGGCCCAGAGACCTGTAAGAGATTGACTGCAACCACAACCCCTTCCTCTTATTCAGATCTTAATCACAGTGGTCCCCTAGGATCCCGTGATGCATGCCTGGAAATGTTTGGACCTGTTTGACTCAATGTGGGTATGAACTGCCCAGACCTCATCCTTCTTTCCACTCTTTGCTGTTCCCCTCTCTCCTCCCCCTCCAGTGCTTGATGGAAGTAGGAGGATGGAATTGAAGCCAAGAGCTGGACTGTAGTATACCTGAGGGGGGCAAAGCGGTTCTTTAAATGGAGAAGTGAAAAGGCTCATGAATAGCATTTTAACCCGCGGACAAAGTCTGCAGGTTAAAATGTCCACTTTGACAGGGTCACGGTCAAATCAAGAATGGAGGAGAGATTCAGTGAAATCCTTAATTAAATCCACTGGTATCTACAGGCAGCCTAATTAAATCAGGGCAATAGTTTAATTGCATTTTCAAAAGGCTTTTCATTTGATTTCGTCTTCTTGAAGCCGAAAGAGAGTAGACTGTAAATTCTCTTCCATTCCGTCACTTCTTATTTATGATTAATATTCAGTGTTGGTTCTCCTCATGCTTTAAATCGCTTTGGTCATTACGGCACACCCACACACATAGAAAACCTTAACGGTGCTGTCAAGCAATCATGGGATTTCCATCGGACTATTTAATAGCCAATATAAACAATGGAAATTTGAAGCACTATGATAAAATATGTCACTGTCAGTGCTGTCAGTCCCCAGCTCTGCTGCTGATGTGGTTCATTTCGAAGCATGGGGAGAGCTGGTGGTGGAAAATGTGTGGCTCTTTGCCTACATTATTCAGCGTAAGGTCAGTTCATTTTAAAATCATAATATGTTTTAGACTTGAAATCTTACCAGAGTTACAGCACACATCTGTTGAGGGTGGACAAATAAAAGACTGGGAGATAAGGATAAAGAGAGAAGACACTGTAAAAGTTGCTTTAAGTGTTCAAGAAAAATTAAAAGGTATGAAATATTCAACAGTTAAGGACCGCAGGCAGTTTTATTACACAGACTTAGACACCTGGTTCCTGAAAATAGAGTGAGAAAGAAGAGAGAGAGAGAGATGATTGAAAGGCAGAGGGGGAAGGGGTGAATAGAGTGTGCTGCAGTGAGCCAGTCCCTCAGGAGCACATTAAGTGAACAGTTCTTTGGTGTAGGTGTGTAATGTCCCTTTGTAAAACCTGCCCTTGCTTCTATAGCAACACGCCTCTGTGGCTCGATGCACCAACGTGTGAACTCGGCTTTGCACGCTTTCTGATGGCCACCATCCTCAAGTGTTCCCACACTCCTTAACAGAAATAACACTCTACTCCATTGTGCTTGTGCTGCTGCCGCCGCACTGTTGTCACTTCATTCTGACACTAGAAGTGCTTATGCAAGAGCTAATTTGTAAGTTTTTTGGTTTTGTTTTTTTGGTTTTTACTCATGCTGATTCATTTGTGCGCATTTACAGTTGCAGCCATAGAAAAAAAAACAGCTCTTCTAGAAACAAACAAGATCTCTACAGTATTATAATAAACGTTTTCCTCTCAGCCAGCAGAAGGATGATTTAAAGGTCTGTAAAATAAACTATGACCTCTATTGGCAACCAGCATTATTAGAGCTCATCTTCTCCTACACAGTCAACACGCCTCCCTCCCCCCACATGTTCATTCTCCTCAGTCCACCATGGTCTATAACTGAAACAAACAACAAACCCATATATTCACAGAAAGATGAATAAGGTGGCTAATTAGACCAGAGATCCAACAGAAATAGCTTGTACATAGGTAATACATCATGATGCAAAATACAAAACACTGCAATAATAATACTGCTGCGTCATTTGCTTTTTTTGTGCCTAAGCAAAGGGCTTTTCAGCCTTTGTGGCTGAAATGTTAAAGCAGATGTTAAAGCACTATTTACTTGATTGTAGTGCTTTTCTGACGATATTTTGCAATTGAAACGAGAGTAAAGTTGACAGCTAATCAGGACTTTCATTTTCCAAGAAATGTTATCAACTGGATAGTAGCTAGGTAAATTTTTTTTGAACCAGAGATCATGGCCCTAAAAGGAATGATCAATGAGTCAGTTGTATTGATCAAAAGCCATTTAAGCTGCTTTGTGGATATGTTTTGGTGCTGCTGTGAAAATATGACTGCACTGTTTGCACTAACCTTCATTAAAATGTGTCACCCTTCGGTGAGTTAAAGCTGCAGTAGGCAGAAATCTAGACCAAAAAAATCTAAAATTGAAAATAGACAACCCTCCTACATCTCTCCCCTCGCTTATCTAAGGTCCTCCTACTAGAAAGGTTTAAAATACACTTAAAGTAAGTCAGTGCTGATTTTTGGCTTCACACAGGACTGTAACCCCAGGTGAGCCTCTTTTGTTTAACCCATTGTGCCAGTACATCTTACTTCCTATGTGAACTTTTACATTTCACATAAAGTTAGGGTGACCATATTTTCATTTCCAAAAAAGAGGACACTTGGCTCAGTCATGAAGAACTTGCTTAAAGAAACATATTTAACATATTTAAACGATTCCTTCTCTGTGCGGTTAATGAATTGTGAAATAAAATATGTCATACAGGCTTTTACAAGTCAACAAGTGCAAAAAAATAACTTAAAAGCCTCTGGAATTAAATAATGGTACAGAAAAAATGCCTCATCTGCATAAGAAACATTACCAGTACTGGGTCGGTACGAGCGAAATTTCTTTTGCAGTTCGTCTGAAAACATGGACTTGCGCTTTGGGATCTTTTAAACATCATTAGGCATGTTGCTGCACGATGTCTGTCCCGTCTGTGAGCGCAGAGCAAGCACTCACAAAGCAGCAGTTTGGGGATGATGTCACACACATGGGTGCTCTGTCGGAATATAGGAAAACCCTGACATTTTTATCAATCTCGAAAATCCCCCCGGACACCGTGGACAGAAGGTGAAAAGAGGACATGTCCGGGGAAAAGAGGACATGTCCGGGGAAAAGAGGACGGTTGGTCACCCTACATAAAGTCCAAGGAACAGAGACTGACCAAAGAACAGCTCGAGTTCCCCGAAATTACAGTTTGATGATAGATTATCATTTAGGTTTCTTTATTTTTCTGCCCAGTAATGCCAGCTTTAAGAAACCCTACAGCACACACCACTGCATTGCGAGATGACTGATCAAACATCAGCTTAGTCTATGAACTCAGCTCCCAGAACGGATACATTTTTTTTTTTTTTGCTGTGAGCTGTCACAGGAATTTCCTGAGATTCACCCATTAGACAGCTTGCATGTTTTTGTTTTTGCAGCTTGCATTTTAAATTCATGAGCTTCTTTGACTATGAAGGAAAGCTTCAGATAAAGCCACTAAACTACTTCTGCAGATTCAATAGCCATTTTAATTTAATTTACCCTAAAATATGTAATGTAAGGTAAATCTATAAGCTTTCATAACAGAAAAACTATCAAGAGGTGGCTCAGTGTAACTCCTGCTTTTTAATGCCCAATCTGGTTCAAGAAGCTTTTTAAAATTGAAATAGCACCAGGGGTTTGTCCCATTTGTGTATTTAATAACTGATATTCTTCCAAAAGCAGAATAATGCTTTTGCTTGAATAGTACCTCAAAATTAAGCGGATCCTTTACGAGAATAGATTAAGTTTTCTTCGAATCCCTACTTCCAGGGAAAATAAACTGGTCTGTGGCATCTGCTACCAGCCTACTTGCCAGAATTGTATCACCAGTGTCCATATGGTCACCACCACCCAGAGTCAGTCGCTTCATAACTTAGTTTTCTTAATTAAAATAAATATTTTCATTTCTCCTACTGTAATCATAATTAAATTGGAGTGAGGGAGATGATGAGACAGGACAAGCAAGAGAGAAAAAAAAGCTTATAATGAAGGAAATGTGTAAAAAGCTGAGAGGGCACTTATTGAGTGAAGTATGTGTGAAAATTGAGTCTGAAAGCTTTGTCTGTCGCTGGCAGTTGTGTTGAAAGGGAGCTTGCGTGCCATACTAATAGATTTGTCTGTTTTTTGGGGAAGATGAAAAATGCATCACGGCCAAACTACACAAAAAGTAGCAATATTACACAGCTACAAGATAGGTTTGCTCTAGTATTTTTTGGAGTATATATTCCTGCAATTTGACTGTTAGATGATATGATCCACTGCAGTTAAGTACAGTCTCGCATACACACTGACGTGAACCCATATATGCATGAACAGGCTGTAACTGCACCAGATATGAACACTACTGGTGTCTACTTGCTGGGTTTTTGTAAAGAACAAATAGGTCAGATTAATTTCAGGGTTAAGTCTGTTTCATCCTCTTCTGCAGTAGTTTTAAGACAGCTTTGCCAAACCAGGCAAGAAATCTCCAATACCCCCTGCTGAAATGGACAGTTTTATCCTATTTTGTACATTAATGCAGAGCATAATGGAAAGTGAGATGCACTGACATGTGCATGCATGCACATTAAGAATATGATCAGACACCTTCCTCCAGACAGTACAATAAAGGGCTTCAGATCAGGGTATTCTGTGGATAAAGATGTCTTCCATTATTATTATTCCTCTTGGAGAATTTCGCTACATGTTGGTTTCCTGTCAATTAAGTGTACAACAATGAAGACAAGCTCACCTCTATTGGCCTGCTGTTGCGAGCAAACTGCGTTTTTAACTTTTTTCTTTCCCAGGAATCAATTCTCAATGGTAGACTTCAGTAAGCTCATTAGGCTCTCACTAGGCACAGACTCCATTACAACTGCATAATTATCAGAGTTGTGCCTTCATCCTCGCTCTCTGAAAGAAACACCTTCATTCTGGGTCTGACAGTGATTATTGTTATGATACATCACCTGGGAACTGAGAGCAGAAATAATTCTTTGCACCACTTTGTGGGTACGTTTTCACTCACGTATAATAGATGTATTACAAAAGCACGGCCATTTCATAATCTGCTTTTGCATCTGCTTGCAGTCGTTGTGGTTATATTGTCATGCTTTCGTTGCATTTCCCTGCATTCACAAACTACAATAGATAATATCCTTTTGCAGATGCAATTTCATAGTCTACAATAGATATTTGATTTACATATGTTCCTTTGCCCTTGCATATGTAGTAACGTATAGCTGTTCACTCACGCAACAGTGTGCATTTGTTTCTATTTCCACTGACGCTGTGTGTGCTGTGCGCAGTTTGTGCATGTGTGAATAAATGCACAGATGGGATTCGGGTGGCTAGAGCAGGAAAGGCTGCAGTGGGAGTAGCAGCCACGCTTTGCTTGTCTTTCTTTTCGCAGGCGGTGCAAAGGAAGTGTAACATGACATGAAGATAATTAAAAAAGCAGACCCATATATATTAAAAACTGAAAAGCCCATGGTAGGAGGACTAGATTGCGAATCATTAGGATTCTGTCCATGTTCTAAACTTAAACTAGGCCTTAACTAATCACCTCGAAAGGTATAGCAGCCTGGTAAGAGAGCAGATATTTCATTACTCTAGTCTGGAGGGACCGAGTACGGCCCTACACCCCCCCCCCCCCCCCCCCCCCCCCAACCCCCCAAACCTTGCCGGGTTGATCTGTACCTGCCTTAAAGAGAGCTGGACACTCCCCATGGGAGCTTAGCCTGTACTATCTTGAGTGGAAAAAGACATTTTCAGTCCAACCCACTCATGTGATGTGACTCAACAAGTACTTGAATCCTGTAGATGCTGCCTCTCCAAACATGTAATATTGAATGTTACTGCTTGCCAGGAAAATAAAAAAAATTTCAATAAAAATTAATCTATCCAGGCCAGCTGCTATGAATATCAGCAGACTAAATTGCTACCAGGTAGATTTTTATTACTTTTAGGTATGAATTCGCATGAGACAGACAGAAATGTGAGCTTCAAAAAAGGTGTGAAAGCTAACACTGTAAAGCAACAAGATGTATGTCTGCTGCTATAAGCTGCTGCCATCTTGCTTGCATGTAATGGACAATAGCCTTTCCTACAAAATGCACCTTTGCTCCCATTTGTGTGTGTTTGTCCTGAAGTGGACCGTTGTGTACATGTAGCCCCTGGCCACCCCGAGAGCACAGGAATTGGCCATTATAACAGCTGTAACAACAGAGTATGTGATCTAATAGGAGCCCAGTTGTTCGGAAATGAATATGTTTCTTGAGGGGATGATTAAATGAGAACATTGCAGAGGAGGTGATAGATGAAAAAAGAGATAGAGATGTGCTGGGAAGGAGTGGGAAGCCAACAGATAGTGAGGGAGAAAGGCAGAAAGAAGTGAAAATTAGCAGGTGGGAGTAGGAGAGCTGAAATACAGAAAACGAGAGTGAGGCAGGCTGAAAGTAATAGACAGATCATGGAGGAAGAGGGAGGAAAGAAGACGAGTCTGATTGCCGGGCAGAGAAGGCATAAGAATATTAGCTGTTTCATTACACAGAGCAAGAGAGGCTGAATCTTTGCACAAAGAAAGGTTTAAGTATCTTTCATTAGAAGGCTACAGCTTCCAAACTGCTCCCAGAAAGGGCCTTTCTGTTTGGCCCTAATTTTCTCTCCCATTCACCATGAAAGCAGGGTCACAGTGGTGAACACTGTAAGAGGTTCTGTGTGTTACAGGCTATAAATTTGAAGTGTTTATGTCGGTACATTTTGTAATAAAAGATATATTATTCTGTCAAAGCAATGCAAGTGCCATTTTTCTGATTAATGCTTGAAAAATGATCCTTATGTGATGTTAAATAGGGTATTGTAAGGAAATAAAGGCATGGTTTTGCCTCTGTGCATGTATGTGTGTGCGTGTGTGTATACTTCCATGTTACTGTATCTGTGAAAGAAATCGAGTGAATGAGAGTTGCAGGTGACTTCATCAGTCAGGGAGACGGGTGGGTTCCGTCAGTGTGACGGCCTCGTCAGCGGCCCATATTAAACACATTAAACACTGGGCCGAGCTCCTCATTAATCAGCCCAGAGGGATGACAGCCAGCTCTGCTATCGGCCCTATACATCCACGCATGCCCAGGGCTGTCTGGGCTCCAGGTAATATACCCTTCCCGCAGATAACACCATGATAGATCGACTGCAGTCGTTCTGATTGGGGCTCACTAGTGTAATACCACCTTGTCTGGCTTTATCAGAGAACTCCGTTGAGCAGTCATGGCAGATTGGCTTTTCAAAAGCGTCATGATTCAACTGATTTTTGACTGGAAGGGAGTGTCTGGATGTTCGTGTCAGCTGATTTAGTGTTAGACCTATAAGGTGAGACGGGTGCTTTAAAGGGACCTTCCAGTAATAATTGTCATGACTGCACGCTCGCAGAGAGAATAATGATGTCCTGTATGCAACCTGTCACATTAATTATAAGATTATTATTAACCCTTCAAGAAACCCTCTGCCGGATTGCGATTTATTCTCAGTTTCCTACAATTAATTTGATACACAACAAAAAACATTAGGAATCATTTAACACAACGCAGTTCAAGCAACAGAAAATTGTAGTACATGTTTACTACATGTTAACTTTTGAGTCCTGCCTTTATCGGGCTTCTCCAAAAGCGGCCTGACTTTAATTGATTTGTGATTATGCCACATACCTGAGGGGCAGCTTTTAATCATCCTTGGAAGGTAATAAGAGTCTCATTCTTCTTACATACCACACACGTCAACCTGAACAGCCACCAAAGATTGGACCTCATCCATAACAATTTTGTCCTTTCTCACAGAATCCCTAGCACTACCCCAAAAAACAAAAACAAATCCATTGTCTAGGAAAGAGTCTGTTGCTGACAGCAAGCAACGTGGAAATTACGCCAATAATTGCTGTAGTTGGTGTTTCAATTAGATTAATGTGGCTTTGTTAAGGGTCCTAAGAGAGGAGACGGCATAATGGTGGTGTGCGGTTAAGTTAGTTGGCATAGAAAGTGTTGTCCAGGTCCAGCTGTTGAAGGGGTTTCTTCTGCACCACTAGGTGTCTCTCTTCAGATGGGTTAGAGTCCGAGTTTGAAGCTCACAGAGTAACCGAGGGGCTGAGAGAGGTCAGACCTAGAGAAGAGGGTGGAGAAGAAAGAAGCAAGGCCAACTCTACTAGGTCCTCTGCTTCTCTTTGTGCCCTTGTTTGTACATAGACGTGACTGTTTTTCAGTTCCCTGTTGAGTAACAAAGCTTCCGCCTAGTTGTTGAACTCTTAGTTGTTTTCAGGAGCAACTCTTTAAGTGCATTCTGCTCATCTATTTGCCTCAACTCATTTGTGATGTAAAATGCAGAACGCACAACTGTCATCTATAAATTCTGCAGAGATAATATGTTGCAAAGGTCCTGGAGCCAGTGAGTAAAATGTCTCATTTTCATGTATTCATTTACTCAGGTACTTTGTATGTGTTATTTATCGCCCTTTTTCACCTCCTCAGGCCTTTCTTTCTGCTTAATGCGCATTGTCTTTCTCTCCCTCTCTGGTTTAGTTGAGATATGCTTTCCCATTGCTTTGTCTCCCCCTTCTTTTGGAGGAACTCATACATTTCCTCCATGCTTTTTGTTGCTCTTCCATTCTCTTGTATCAAATGCAGTTCTGAGTAGCAGAGGTTACATCGTTTTATGTAAGGGTCAGAAGTGCAGCAGTATGCTCGCCCATGGGCAGCTTATATCAGCAACGCCATAAGACTGGATCCCAGCAAATCTTACTAAAACCACATAACATATTTGATGTTGGTAAAACACTTGCAGAATGAACCCGGGATAAAAACCACAGCACATAAATATCCACAGGCTTTTTATCACCTCTTTGCATATTTGGTTTGCTCTTTTCACAAATCCAAACGAACAGTATTTTATTCCCAGTGTCTGCTTTTCCTTGTGACAGCGTACAGGCCCTTCCACTGTGATTCTCCAGAACGCGTCGAGAATGTGGCCAATCAGCAGTGGGCATCATGTTGCCATAGCCTGTCTTTGCTGCTGTGGTGTGGAACAGACATGGAGCCAGTGTAATTACTTCCATTATCGCTGCCACACAACACAGCGTGACACGAGGAAGACAAGGATTGAAGTTGACTCGTAATGGGACATATGAAATCTACCTTCAACTTGGATGCGCTAGCAGGCAGAGAGAGTGAGGGTGTCATATAGAGAGGTAGGGTGGTAAGGGGAAACATGATGTGAAGGGCGCTAGACGAAAAAATTTTCTGGTGCGTGTGAGTTTAGCTGTCTCTCTGCTTTTTCCTTTTTCAAGTTTGCACAGAGAGCGGAGCTATGAATACAGTTTCTTCCCTGAGCTTGTAATCAGCAGGCATGTCAGTAAACACTGTTAATAGGGGTGGACACTTTCTCCCTTCTCACCCAAGACCCCTGCAGTAGCTAATTGGGATAAATGCAACTCCATGCTTCATTTACTGTCACCCTCTTTGTTTCTTTTTGTCTTTTCCCCTCCTGTTTTCTTCCTCCCCCTTCATTTCTGCTTTAACCTCATCTTTCTCCGTGGCTCTGTCTTGTGTTGTTCTCTTCGCTTGTTAATAGCTTCCCGGCTCATTGATACCCCAGATGTTTTTTATAATCAAAACATGAGAATCTGCAGAGTGGACATGATGCCATCTCGTCCACCACGGGTGATTTGAAATGAGTCATTTGCTATATGTGTTCAATGTTGACGGACAAAAAATGGACTGTGTAATGAATGACATATGAGCTTCTGTGAACAACTGGTAATTCAGGTCACTTGCTTCCATTTTCTATCATTATTGTAAAATACCCTGCAACCAAGACACGCTGTACCAAAAGTTCCTGCATAATACATACTTCATGTACCTCAGAGTAAAGAAATAACTATTTGATTTGATATTATTCATTATGATTTATTATTTCGCTGCTGCTTTCCACCCATACTTTGTGTATATATGATGGTGTAATGTATTCATGGGTCTTGCTGCACCATCATTGCTTTTGTGATGTAATCTCTTTTCCCTTGGCTTGGACCCCACCTGTGGGAGAAGGAGAGAGAGCTGTAAGTGCTTGTGTGATGTAAAATGCCTAATTTAGGGGGTGATTGATGGTTTAATATTGCAGCCTGCAACCTTGCTGCCCCCACCTACCCAATGAAGCTGCAGGCAGGTGTGAAGCTGTAGCACTGTGTGAGTATAATGTCACTTTCTATTCTCACATTCAAACCCAGTTGGTGGAATTAAACCAATTCTGAGTTTGTTTGTTTTGGGGTGTGTGTTTGGATGTGTGTGTGTGTGTGTGTGTGTACACTGCGGGCATGCTGGAGCATTTCTTCTATCGTGGCACAGCTAAAATCCACTTAGATGTATTGACTGTGGTTTAGAGTCCGTGGTCAGTTATTGCAGCCATTTCAGCTTTCTTCATTTTAACCAACCTCCCCTCATTTCGTCTGTCTCCTCTCATTTCCCAAAGATACAGTGAATGGTCTGTGTCATTGCCATTTCCTTAATGTCATGAACACCCCCATTTTCCTTCTCTTCTTTTTTTTGTTTTCCTTTTTGTTGTCTTTTTAGTGTGGATGCATCTTGTTTGTGTAGTTTTTGTTAGAATCTGGAGTCCTACAAAAGATATACAGTGATATACTAATTTATTTCCAAACCCATTTTGATTTCTTCCAGTGAATGGATTGGCTGATTGGTATTTTTTTTTACTAATCTGTATGACCATTGATGTGGTTAAAAATTAGTTATTGAGTCATTTTGATGCAAAGTGTTCTATCTTACAAATACCAGTAATCAACACTTTTAGGTCCCTGATCTCAATCCAATTTTATAGCTAAACCTAGCCTTAGTGGGGAACAGTGTAGAGTTATATAAAATGTAGTAATGACTCTGGGCTGTGTATTTTGTGACAGAATAGTTAGGGGGAAGACGAAGTATTTAGAGAAGTATTTTTTTATAAAGCTTATAAAACAAAACAGCTATACTTTAATTAAATGTGGTGTAAATGACGTTCAGAACCCCTGCAGGGCTAGGATCTCAGCCCATAACAAACAGAACCATAATTGAAACCAGAGCTTTGTTGACCCTTTTGTAGCTTTTACAGCTCTGCATCTCTAAAGATGTCTTATCCTTCTTCTTGTTGGAAGCCTTTTAGTGAAAGACTACAATTTCTTTATTGAATGAAAATCTGAAAGGTTGCCTCCAGCTGAATGTTTCAAACTACAGTCTGCCATCTTGATTTTACGATGCTGCGAGGTCACTAGCCTCTTTATAAGCACAGGGAGGGACAACAGATTCAAAGGGATGGATTCATATCCCCTAAACGTACATGTACTGCTGGACCAGCTTTAAAAATATAACACAAATTTTATTTATTTTACACTAGTCATATGTTCCACAGTAAGTTTTACCAAACCAGATTTTATCCGACATCCCGACTTTAGATATTACACTCAGTTTTAACGGACAAAAAGAAAATATAGAATCCATTTATGAGAGGTGAATAACTGCTGTAAAAGAAGGTGTGGGAGGAGAACAAATGAAACTTTATCCAAAAAATGGGCAATGTCAGTCTCTGCATGTCTTACTTTAAGAGAAATGGGCTAGCAAAATTTTTTACCAGATGTGGAAGAATATCTTTGCAGCAGAAGATGATTAAGTTTCTGGGGTTTCTTTTTTTATATGAACCTTGTTACCAAAAAACAAAAATAAAGTTCTGTCTACCACAAAGTCATGCAAATTCCAGGAAGAGTGGTGGGTTGCTTATTTACTCAATACTTGCTAACAAGCAAAGTTTACCAAAGCTTTTGAATGTTGTCGTGCCCACAGCGACAAGTGAGAGGTGGCAAAGGTGGTGCAGCACGATTCAATCTTCTTATTAATGCGACAGCGTTGTAATTGGGAAACTCTTAAAACCTTTTCCCTTCTGCATATGTTGATTTAGTTGTTCTGCCTTTCAGTCTTTCTGTAGTTTTCTTTTTTTTTTCAACCAGCTCTAGTATCCAGTTAAAATGGACAATACCTGAGGAGCAAACAGAAAAATGATGATCAGTATCATTTTCAAAAGTTAGATAAAGTGCCTTTAGATCTCTGTGGATGTGTTGATCTGTATTCTATAGAGTTCTCGGTGGGGAAATGAATCATGCTATGCCTCTGAGTCATCTAGCCGTGCAGAAACTATGGTGTCATTATGTTGATATTTTGTCTACTATTAGCCACAAGGAACAACTGCTCACGCTGATATGCATAATGCCAGCCAGTGTGGACAATTGCTAAGAAATACATTGAGCATACTTTCTCTGAATTTGAAATGCAGACACGCACACACCACATGTGCATGTGTATGGACACAGTCTCAAATGGTTGTTGTGCTAATATGTTTTTAATGTCTTTGGGATGCAGTCGACATCTCTAATTTGTTTTTGTCTAAGCTGTGTGCTTATGTGGATGGGGACATCAAAGCAGTAAAAATAGCATTTCTCATTAACCACCCTTTCCCTCTCATTTATTTTCCTCGTCCTCACTTGCCAGTTTGTCCACATAAGTGTTTTTTTTTTTAGGGACAGCTTGTGAAGTTGTGAGGAGGAGTTGCTGAAGAAAAGATAATGGGCCGATGCTTGGTCTCCGTTTACTGTTTCCTATATTCAGTCCTCAGCAGGCTTTCATTAGAAACTCATCATCATTTGAATTTTCTACGGCAAAAACCTTGTGTGAAATCAAGTCGCATAATGTGAATGAAACATCCAATTTAGTTATTCAAATTGACAGATAGTATGAATAATGTTTGAGACAAACATTAAAAAAACATTAATTTCATTTGCACTATTGATTTCAGAAAGACCTTAACCTCTGTTCACAGTCAGAAAAACTTGGAGGGACAACATTTATTTTGCCTTATAAAGTTAAGTTCTATAGTTGGGATTCAGTTGTATCGTTATGAAAGACTGTAAATCACTTGAGTAATTCATAAGCAGAAATTAATTTCAGTCAGTTGTCCACTGTAGAACACCCTCGATCAAATAATCCAACAATGTCTCCAGCAATCGGAGCCCATCTCTTGTCTCACTTTAATCTTCAGCCTCACATTATTCTAATAAATAAATCACCATGGATGTTGCAGATCCTTGATAAATTGATGCGTCTATAAATATGGAAGAGGCATGGTGTGCAGCCTTGAGTTTTAAACATCATATTCTAGATTTTAACAGTAAAGGCATGTGGAAGTTTGTGAGCCATTCTTCTCCACCACCATCATCAAATATCACATTAGGGTGAGACGTTTTGGAAACATGTTGTCAGAGTTCTGCAGAGTTGGAGAATCAATGGCAAGAAGCTGTTTTGTTGGCACATGAAGGCCTTGCACTTTACTATTGTAATGCACATTTTTCACTCATTGCGATGACTAAAAGAATAGGTCGGCTTTAATATATTTCTGTGGATAGACAGCAAATAAACACTGGCTATTTCTCAGTCATCACCTTTTGTCCTGTGATGAGATATATCAATCCTGGAGGATATGATCTCTTTGGGCTTGAAGGTGTACCCTTTAGTTCTTTCTATCCTCTTTATTTATCCATGAAGCCAGATAACACACACCAATTAGTTCAACTGCAGGAATCTCTTAGGGACATAAAGGCTTAGATGACCTCTAATTTCCTGCTTCTTAATTCAAACAAAACTTAGGTTATTGTACTTGGCCCTAGAAATATTGTAGAAACATGGTGTCTAGACAGATACTTACTCTGGATGACATTACCTTGGCCTCCAGTAACACTGTGAGGAAACCTGGAGTCATTTTTGACCAGGATAAGTCCTTCAATGTGCACTTTTTCATCTGCACAATATCTCTAAAATTAGAAGCATCCTGTCTCAGAGTGAAAAGTTCATTGTTACTTCTAGGCTGAACTATTGTAATACATTATTGTCATGCTGCTCTTAAAAGCTTTCAGTTGTTCCAGAACACTCCGGCAAGATTACTAACTGAAACTTGAAAGAGATACCATATTTATCCAATTTTATTTTCTCTTCACTGGCTTCCTATTAAATTCAGAATTGAACCTATGATGAATCTACCCTAATACAGAATCTCATCATAGTGCCGTATTATTCTTACAGACATTTCTCTCTCAGACTGGTGGCTTACTTGTGGCAGCTAGAGGTTTCTCCCATCTCCCAGTCTGGATTTGGAGGTAATCGTTAGTAATTATTAAACTCTGGGGTTCTCTCCTGTAGAGTGGCCTTCATCCTGTCTCCCTTTACTTCCTTCTCTTTCCCCCCACCCCCCACCTGGTCAGCCACTTCCTGAGCCTGAATCTGCCAGAGACTTCTTCTTGTTAACCGGAGCTTTTCCCTCCCACTATTACCAAACGCTGCTCATAGGGAGTTGACGGATTGTTGGGTTTTCTCTGTAATATTGTTGGTTTTCATACTACAATATAAAACACAATGAGGCAACTCTTTTTGTGAATTGCTCTTGTATAAATAAAATAAAATTAAGCTGAATTAAAAATTTTATAACGTCAAGAAGAATCTATCTGCTTTAACGTAGTTCTTTGTCTAGTCATTGTTAATTTTTGACAACAAAGAAAATGAAATGTTAGCTAGTGTTATAAACTGGCTAAACATAAGTGACAAGGAGGATTAGTGATAAGATAACTTATAAAACATAAAGTAACCAAGATACAAATATCAGGGATGTTTGATGCCATTTGGAATGGAGAAGGAAGAATGAACAGTTCATTTGAACTGGCTTTATATGCCAGAAGGCACCGGGGAGTTGCATTAGCTGACTACACTCCAATGTCAGCCAATTACCAGTAAGAGTAGGCTTAGTACTTTCTTGAGACAGTGGGAAGACAATTGCCCCACCCCATCCTGCCACGTAAACTCGTAATCCCAACTGGCTCTACTCATCCTACCAGCTCTAGCTTTCCGACCCAGCAGCAATGTTTTTAGGATCAAATTAAGGTTAAGGGAAAACTACTACTACAGAAAAATGGCATTGTAGAAAAAGTTGTTTAAGAATGTTTAACTACTTCACAGAAGAGTGCACGTAGTATCCACTTCAACTGGCAGATCCATCCTTGCAGGTATTACAACAAGAAATTAGTAAACCTCAGAACAGCAAGTCCAAATCAAAGTGGTGCTCCCTGAATGAGCACCAGAGCACATGTCTAATACCACATGGCCTGCAGCTACAAACAAAAACACCACAATGCCTTGCCAAAATTCAAGCAACCAAAAAACAAAAGTGGAATTAAAGTGTGGGCATCAGCCAAAGTAGTTTATTCAAAAACATCATCCAACCAAAACGTTCCCAAGATGCCAATCAAGAGGGACTCAAGCTTTAACAAAGCTCAGACCAATTCAAAGCACAAGTAATTACATCTGATCAGAAAAGGATTACTCAATAAAAAGTGATCCAAAAAAACAAACAAGAAAACAGCAGGTGTAACCATGTAATAATATCTATCTATCTATCTATCTATCTATCTATCTATCTATCTATCTATCTATCTATCTATCTATCTATCTATCTATCTATCTATCTATCTATCTATCTA
>NW_024582696.1:305285-356185 GCF_018398535.1 Haplochromis burtoni | reverse complement strand
ATAGTCACCTGCACACACAGATATCCCCCTAAAATAGCTAAAACTAAAAACAAACTAAAAACTACTTCCAAAAACATTCAGCTTTGATATTAATGAGTGTTTTGGGTTCATTGAGAACATGGTTGTTGTTCAATAATAAAATTATTCCTCAAAAATACAACTTGCCTAATAATTCTGCGCTCCCTGTAAATATATGCAAATGTTGGTTTGATTTAGTGTCTGAAAAACTGTTTATTCCTCTTGTCACAGATTCAGCCTGGTTGTGAGTGACTCAGTATGGTCAAATGTTGGAAAATAGTCAGTTCTGAAAGATGTGATCTTGGCCTAAATTTCTGAATTGGATTTGGTTACCATAGTAATGGCCACGGACTAGTCCATCCATTGAATAGTGCCAGTGGGCATGCATTTTTATGACTGTTCAGCCGGTCTGTATAGTTTTTCATGCTTTCAATCTAGCATTGCTATTCAAGGCAAACTGTTGCTCATTTTAAATCATATATCCATGCTAATGGCTGTATTATTGCAATGATTAGGTTTCAGTCAACTCTGAAGTTTCTGTAAAACAGTGTGAGATGAGTCTAACACTGATTCTAAAACAGAACAGGATAATGCTAATCATCCCCAGCCATAACTGAATACATTATTCTTAGCCACTTCATGTTGCTGTGGAAACTGTTTTAGAGTCAGTAGGTCTGCCAAGGGTGTGCAGATAAACATGTCATTGTGGGTATGTGTGTGTGCATGTTTGTATGGCTTGGCATACTATGTGTTTTATCAATTGAAATGTTGCACAACCCAGCTGCAATGCATGTTTGACAGGTTGAGTTGAAAAACAGGAACAGATTCACAGAGATTCTTGGTGGGTGAGAAATAAATGAAAAAGTAATGATGGAGAGAAACTAAAGTGACAGATGATGATGGGGGGTGTGGGGGCACACAAAGACTTGCAATGAACACACAGCCAAAGGAGGAGCGTGGACAGATCTCCAGACAAGGTGGTGGGAGACAAAGACACTGAGAGAGAGAAAACACTTGTAATATGATTGTTGTGGCATGTATGTGCACTGCACGGGGGTGTCTATTAAACCATCGCTGTGAAGTTCGATGAATTGGCTCTATTAATGAAAGTGTTAGCCACTGTGTGGTCACAGATCCAGGACATACACACACAGACACACACGATGCCCACTCTTCAGGCTCATATCATTACCCATCATTACACCCCCCATTTGGCATCAGCCGGCCAGATCGATCATGGCCGATAACTCTGTCTCACTCCAAGCCGGCCTATCTATCTCTATATCACCCTCTCTCATATCTTGCTCTCTCTGTATCTCTTTTTCACACCATATCTCCTCTCTTCCTGTCTCAACCCCCTCACACAACTCTCCTGCCTACAAACTGTATCAGTTTCAAAATTGCTTAAATCGTCCGCCTACTCTATCCTCGTTACTTTTTAGCTTTGCTTTCTCTAAAGTATCTCTTCTCTTCGCCTCTGGATGAACAAATCTCACTAACTAACACTCACCAATCTCCCCCCAACTTCTCTTCAGGTTCTGAACCATATATTCCTCACTCATAGCTGTAGCTTTTACCCCTCTGACAGACATAGCAGTCACCTTGTATTTTCATTTGTCACTGACCTGCTTTCAGTCTGACTTTAGTACGCCTCTTCTTCTTCTACTGTACCCTGCCGCATCCTTTCATCTTTTTCTCAGTCTCAGTCACCCATCTTGCTTTCACTCAGGCAGCACGGTCACACCAGCTGTGTCTGCATGTGGCTCACCGTCGCTTCATCCTCTTCCTTTTCCTCCTCTTCCTCTTCTCACTCTGCATCTTCATTTTTTTCTACTAAAAGTAAGTGATATTTATATCATTTATAGGCTAAAGACTAGGCTCAACAGTCACTTGGAAAACCTGGGAGATTTTTCTGTGTTAACATGTTTTGTAAAAAAAAATACACAAATAACATACAGATGTAATGATGAACACTCCAAGAATAAAAAAAATAAAATATTTATTGCTCTCATTGGAAGGTTTGATAAGATTGTTGGAAAGGAGAAAAGTGATGCCCTTAGTTTTGGCTCCTTCTATTTCACTGTCCCTCTCTTTGCTTACATCTCTTCATCTAATGATGCTCTTGCTTGTGTATGCTCCACATTGATTCTAATTCAATTTGGATGGAATGGGTCTTTCAGACAATTGTCTGCAGCGATGGCCCCAGATGGATTTTTAGCTTCCTCTGCAGGCATTAGAGATTAATGGGAGGAAGGCCACACTGGACAGAAGAGAGCAACAATCAATTTCTCAATAATTCCATATTTACACATTCTCATGTAAAGAGAGTAGTAAAGAAGTGAGAAAAAAAGAGGGGGATGTGCCTCAGCAGTGGAGCACTGCTCTCGCGGGAGAAAAACGGTATTCAAAGAAGAAATTAATGCAACATTGTCACAACAAGGCGAGTCATTCTATATTTATGACCTGCCCTTCTGTGCATGTCATAAATATGCATGTGTGCGAGAAAAATCCTTTTTCATGAAACATGCTAAGAGAATTTGATAAATTGGTATTCAAGGGTGACTAACGTTAACCTATAATAACTCCAGCTTACTCTTCCCATGTATTATTTTTCTTCAATGTATTAATTTCACTGGCTATAACATGTTCATTGCTGATTGTAGCATTTTTGTGAATCACACTTTTTGTGATTACAGCTGCAACACCTTCGTTTTCAAGCTGCATAACAAGCAGACACATACATCACATAGATTACGAAATTGGTTGTAACTTGTGTAAATGTTGGCTAAACAAATTCAAAATAAAACCCTGTCTGTAAAAGAATACGTGTTGGAAAGTCAGAGCTGTGGCTATTTGAATTCAGTCATGCACTCACATGAAGCCTTTGTTCAGTAGATTTGCTTCGACACAGTGTGTTTTCTTGACCACTGTTGTGACACTTTTGCCATAGGGAACTAAGTCTGCGTGTGTCCCTTTGTACAAATGTGCACAAGTGTGTTAGCGAGTATGTGCACTTGTCCTGAGGCATATCACTATATACTACATTTGTCTCACGTCAAAACTCTGGTGACTTGCCAGACGTGAGCTGTGTGGTGATGTCTTATAAAGCAGAGTAAAGCAGCTCAGGCTCGCAGAATAGCAGCCCTGGCCCCTTAATATCTCTGGCTGTCTGTAGTGGCTATTGTTTTCTTGCTTTCCAACTCCTTGAGCATCTGGCTGAGATGGTCTCAGGAGGCTGTGCTATAAGCCCCTGACTCGCTCCCTGCAGGCCATCTCTCTGACAGAAGATCAGACTACATCAGTATGTGTGAGAGGTACAGCGGGATCTGAGGGATGGATCCTATTTCAGCTGATCCAGCACACTGAGAGAGACTCACAAAAACGGACTTTCTGCACCTTTGTGTGTGTGCGCGTGCATACGTGTGTGTATGGACATGTGCGTTCCCAGTTGTGTGAAGTGTGTTAGATGTCAGTTCTTTAAAAGCAGTGAAAGACAGTTGAGAGAGTGTGAGATAGAGTGAGAGAGAGAGAGAGATGGAAAATATGTTTGCCCTGTTCACACCGATCTGTTTGTGTGGGAGTGAATTAACATCTATGTGGGCTGGAAGGGAGGCTGAATATGCAAAACAGTTGGAACAAAGGCTAATAACTCTGGAGCTGCTGTGCAAAAAGATGGTACATTTCCTTGACTTTTGCGGTCGCCAAACAGGCTTCGTTTGGAGGAGGAAGATGGGTGTCTGTTATTTTTGAGTAATTCAGAAAGCATATCTGAACCAAAGGAAGGAATGTCGCGCCTCGGTGGTAATCGAGATGGTTGAATTTGAAACTACTTACCCTTCACTTCATTTTAGGACTAATTCTTTTTCAACAGAGTTCACCCGCTATCCTCTGAAATATGTTTAAGTAACATAGAGTGAATCCGAAGCTGATAAAAAGGTTTTAAATTGCAGCTTCTATTGCAAGAACTTTTCAAAGGCTAGGACAAATGAAATGAATGAAAAGGAGGTGATAACAGTTATAATTGGAAGGAATTTGATTGTGTGATGTAAATGTTTGAGGGCACAAATTATTAATTCAATTAAATAAATTAAGCAATTTGAAGGTGCAAATCACTAAACTGAGGGAATGAGAAAGGATACTGTGTGCATAATGTGTTGATACAATGTGCTAATTTAAAAGACTAATTCATGAAGAAGATAAAGCCCAAATCCCACCTGGCTGCTTAAAGCTTGATTTAAGCTTCTGCTGGACATAGATTTATGTCCTAACTTAGGTAGTAACCAGAAACCCCTTTTATCCGCTGTGTAGTTACATTTTGAGGGTTGTAGAGTTAAAATTGCGGTTATGGCGCAAGTTGATGCAGACGTATAATTTGAGTGTGACAGACCATTCACTCATTGTTTTCATGTTCACTTTTTAATTGTTTTGTTATTACTGATTTATTACTGAATTATTTTCCCAGTCATTCACTTGAGGAGTGTGAATGGCATCGCTGCCATTTATGCATGAGCACGATCTAAAAATGCCAGGGTTATGTAGCATTTTGTAACACTGCCTGTGAATGGGCATCTTTGTGTTTTTGTGCTCACGTTTGCCACACAACAGGGTGTAATAACGTGTGTGTGTGCGTGTGTGTGTGCCTTCTTTTATTTCAGTAGTGGAAGGTTGCTGGCAGTAAAGGGATTTGAAAAGTGCGATTTTGAACTTCTTCATGTTAGAAGTCAGTTTGATCAATGTCTGCTGCAGCTCTCACTTGCTTCAGGGCACAGTGAACCACTGATAGATGAATTCCTCTGTGTGAGTCCATGGACTGATGTGTAGGTGTACAGTGAGAAAAAAAGAACAAAAGCAAATCAGAGTCTAAAATTTGTGTGTCTGTGTGTGTGTGTGAGAGAGAGAGAGAGGGAGAGAGCATGTACAGATACCATAATATCTACATAGTGTATCATTTTAGCGTGGAAGAGGTGTGGGTGTTGTGTATCTGTGAACTTATGCATCTGTGTTGCTTGCTGATTCAATCACATATTGAAAGCCTGTAATTAGTATCATCTTACTTGTAGACTTGTGGTGGCAAACAAAGAAACTGATGATTCTCTGGACTTTATCAGCCTGTACAGCGACAGTCCGCTTGGCAGTCAGGCTTCAGTGCCCAGTCTGGCCCTGGAGCCCAGTGGCGTAGCGAGGAACCCATGTACAGAAAACCTTTTAGAGCTCCAGCAATCCGATTATGGCAGCTTTTTTTCTGCAGCACTGTTGATGCTGAGATAAGTGTTCTACTGGACTCCTCAGATTAGCTGCAAAAGCACTATTTCATTAAAGCAAGAACTCGAATTTGTGAGTGGATCATTTTTGGTTTTCTTCATACATTTTCAGGAGGTTAGATGAGGTTGAAAAGCTTGTGCATATGCACGCACAGAGGCACACACAAACATAAACACCGGGCATCAAAATGTGAAATAATGACGCTGGATAAAAGGTGCTGCTGACAAAGTGAGAAGTGCCTGATGAATAGGCATATTTTACACTTTAGATTTGCAGAAATAAATTTGAATTATGATTCTAGCATGCTCTATGTTGGTTTATGTGGTTTCTAAAAGACAGGTACAACTTGAAAAGCCTCCATATTTATCTCCAAGTGTTCTGGCAGAGTGTCAGTAGGATGATGGATGATGTCTTCATCGGTGGCCAATTCTCTGAAGTTGTGGTTTGAGCGCTGGACTGAAAAACAAGATTACATTTAATGGACATTCACTCCCATCCAGAATTAACTGCAGGCTAAACACATACAGCTGCTCATAACACTGCATCCAATAAACCATTTCAGCATCCAGTGTTTAAAGAAATTGCTAAGCAACGGACAGATAAATAAGATTACTTACAATGTTCACAATAAAGTCTTAAGTGAGTATTTTAACGGAACATATTCTCGACTCTCATGTGAGTGAAGTGAAATGTATTTACTAAGCATTTAAACATGTTTGCTCAAAATTTTGATGCAGTATTGTAAACATGTGCCTAACAGTGCGTGGCGCAGTACATTGCAATTGTGTTTATTGTGTAGCAATATGAACTCAACCTTGTTGTAACTTTGTTCACAATGTCAAAATGTGATTTGCTAATAATTTGCTTTTTCTGCAGGATAATTTAGAGACAGTGAGGGACAGAAAATTCAAATGTAGTTACCGGAATTGATGTGTTACCTTGAACCGAGCAACTAGCAGAAAAAATTAAAAGCATGAGGAGCTGCAGTAATGGATGGGTGACAGAAAAGCTTTGTAATGTATAATTTGTTGCTTAAAAATAAGCAATAACTTATCTTGATCATTTCTGGACTCTGGGTGACTGCTTTATCCACATGATCATAAATATTCTGTAAACAATTATTAATATATTATTAAAATATTGATGGTTTATTTTTTGTTTTCCCTGCCCAATTTTCTGGGGCAACAGAATTAATCACTACACATAACTATGCACGCGTGCATGTATTTCAACTTAATAATAGTGCTTCAAGCTAGTTAAGACATTGGCATGCATAGACACTTGCAGCTCCTATCTCCATCAGAGGGTGACCTTTAGCACATCTCGTTCCTGTATAGTTTTCCTCAGGGTGCAAGGATGTGGGCAGAGCTTGGCTATATACAGTAGGAGTACTCAGTAGGATCAATACCTCTCTCTAAAGCTGTTCCCAGACACATTTGCAGTACCTAGGGGTGGCCTTTGTGACACACAGATAAAGAGAAAACACTCCCCAGGCTGTTAGTGTCTACCGATCTCCCCCTGTCCCTGCTTTCCCTCCTCCTTTTCTTCCGCAGCATGCTCAGAGGAAGATGGATAAATCAAACTCGCTTGACAGAGAGGGAAGTATTGCTAATATTTCTATGATCCACAACAATATTGTTGTGACTTAACCTTTTCTTAAAGGGGGAAAAAAAAAATCCTACCATCCATCCACGCCAGGCTGTGCTGAGACAGCTGAAAGAGCTGGAGGGCGGGGTCCATGTATATTTACTAACTCTCTGCTCCATCCATCAAAAGACACACCATGTTGGCTCCACCTGTCTGTCATTGTCCTCTCACATTCCTTGGCAACTTCCTCTACCCCAGCCACTTCATGGTCTCATTCACTTGATATGTGCATTTTTAAGGAGAGCGCTCCTCTCTATGTCTGCACTGACTCTTTTCTGTCTCTGGTCTTTTGTTGCTGACTCCAGTCTTCCACCTTATACTGGCTTCTTCCTCCTTTTCACTCCCCTTTTCTTGCATTTTCTGAATGCTCCTGGAACTCTAGTGGTGTGTCATATGAGTGTGCTGCCCAGGAAGGTTAGAGAGGGTAATTTGAGGCTCCGAGGGTGCCGCGAGGCTTGGATTTAGTTTTGGAAGGTGTGCTGACAGTCAGCAATCCAACACTGATCACACCAAAGTCACACAGATTGGTAAGATGTGTAAAATCCTGGTGGGAAGAGGGTAAGTGTAAATGAGTTAAGGAGAGAGTGCAGAGGAAGGAGTGATTGTAGTTTTATCCACACAGACAGAGTCGACAGAGATGTCACTTTCACCGTGGGCTATGTTAGCTATTGAGCTGAAGCCTATTTGCACCTGACACAATGGGAAAGCAAGTTTTCTGCCTGAATCCACATGTGTGCAGGATGGGCACTGGCTCAGTGCTACCCCTGCAGCGAGTGCAGTGTGAGCATATTTAGAAAGAAATAACTCTGATGCGGTCTGCTGTTTAAATTTGTTTAAACACAGAATATCACATCTCAGCTAAGAGCCGACACTTACTCAATTGCACAACACAAACACACCCAGAAAGAAAGAGAGTTGGAGTTGAAGTTAGAGTTTGAGTGGAGTAGACAAGCGTCTGGTATAGAAGCAGTTTTAATATGTTAGCCTGTCTCCCTGCTGGCTTCCCCTCCCCCTTTCAGGGACGGCACTAATGCCATTAAGTGTGGGACAGATCTGTTCCATGTCTGCAGGCCTGCCAGTCTACTGGTCTGCCCCGAGACCACTCTCCATCTAATCCTATCCTCTCTCTCCCTCTATCCTCCTCCTCCCCTCCACACCAGAGACAGGAAGAGGCGGCTGGGAGAAAAATCTAATAAATAAATGAGAGGATGCAAGAGGAAAAAAATATATAAATTAAGTTCTCCGTTCTCGTAAATCATGTTGCCAACTTCCAGTAGACAGGAGGGCGGAGCTTAGGGTAGAGTGAGCGAGACCATAGGTGGAAGAGTGAGTGAGAGGCAGTGAGTAAGAGAGAGGGGGAGAGACGAGCGATTGTGAAAGGGAGAGAAAGAGGTGCGGGAAGCGTTTCTATTCCACCCTCAACCTAGCCTCAGCTCTGGAGACTCGGCGGCGAGGTGTTTTTAATTGATTTTTGATTAGATAGACATGGGGGGGAGGGAGTTTGTCCATTAGCATGAGGGGAATGAACCTCTGAGAGGAAGTGAGTGAGAGAGGAAGGTACAATGAAAGAGAGGGAGAGAAAGAGGGAGTAGCTGATATAAAGGTTTGTGAAAGACACAGAGGAAAATGACAAGTCAATAAATGGATATACATATTTGATATGCACCGATGGGATGTAACTTTTTTAATTTAAACTGCTTTGCAGCTTAATTGACTAAATTATATGCTTTAATTATAACCTATTACTCAGGGATTTAAGGTTTCTACTGATACAGGAACATTTTCAGACTTCAGGAGGTCAGAGGCAATAAAAATCCACTCTAGGTCACTCATGATAACGTTAAAAAAAATTCAAGTTCTTTCCCCAAGTCCCATAGAGACGTTAAGAACAATCCTGGTAGACAATGGTACTGATAATTTGAATAAATGCATTGTGTGCATCTCCAGCACTAAAAAACATCCACCTACTTTTCTACTTTTCTCAAAGTTGCATGCTTTCAGAACAGGTGTTGGAGGGTGTTAGTGGGAAAAAAGCGATGCCATTTGCCTTAACGTAACTCAGAGTACCACAAAAATATTTTTTATTTTATTTTTTTGTGAAATATATGCATATTATTACTTTTGAGTGTAGTGCGAGGATAACTCTAAACCAACCTATATTTTTCATATAAATGAACAAATTTACATGATTTGTTAATTTACCCCGTATGTTGCCTGGCCTGCATCGTCTTCACGGGCTTCATAAGCACATTTGCAATTTTGATTTAAATGAACAACTTCTAATAACTTTATGTTACTACTTTTTAACGAGTCTTTCACTGTGCTTACATTCATTAATGGCCTGTACAGTATAATAATTATGTTTGGAGTCCACCATTGCACTGGGATAAAAAAACATTCACAAGGTTAACAATCCAGGGTTCCTTTATTTTTATCTAATTGAATTCAGCTTCACAGTTTACTGTTTGCTTTCTGTTTCCGAGCTGCATGCAGTTACAGATAATGTTAGCCAAACTTTTTCTAATACGAGTGCAAAGAAGCATTAAACAGGCAAAACATGCAATGGTTTATGTGTTTGAGCAATTATAGGAAATAAGCTTTTCATGTTGATTTTTAAAGATGGCTCCTAGGACAACATACTTTATACCATTTTCAACATTTAATCAATCTCTGGATTATTTTTGTTTTTGTAAGTAAAGGAACAGAAAATAGTTGCTGATTAAAAGCTGCAGGTGACAAACTGCTCTTTAAACTCCTCAGAAAAGTTAACCAAGTGTTTATTTTGCACTTCTGTTGTGTGAAAAAAGCGACTCAAGCAATGCGCGGTGTAAAATCACGCCAAGGTTCCAGTTATTATTGAATGATTTCTTTATTAAACCAAGGTTAGTTTTGTTGGGCTGTGCTGGAAACAAATAAAACAGCTCTTCTGTTCTCAGAGAAGTTTCTCCAAATCAAACAGGACTGAAGTCAGCCGCAGCAATAAATGCAGGGCTCGTCACCTATACTGGAGTCTGTGCCGCAGCTTACACATGTCTGCTGACATGAAGAGTCACTGTGAGTAAACTGCAAGGGTTTATTGCACAGAGATCATAAAAAATTGTCTCTTTCTATCTCATAGTTAGCCCTCCCTCAGTCTCAGCGCAGTTATCTGCTGATCAAATGGCATTGTTTTTGCTCACAGTAACTGTTCCACAGTTCCAATAAAGCACTCCAAACATGTTTGGTGTGATCGCACTGTAAGTGTCCCTTTATGCCAATAGCAATCAACACAGAAACTCCTGCCTCAGTCTCTGCTAACTGAGAAGGTGCTGAAGCTAAAACCTGGCTCACTGTTTTATGCAATTGATTGTTCTTTAGCACATTTCTGCACATTTTTGCTTTTGAAATATGGACTAATAATAAAACGTTTTTGTTAACATTTGTTGTTTCTTACACATGAACCTAAAGACTATATTAAATTAAGCTGCAACATACACATCAAGAGGCAAAACATATTAACTTTGATAACTTGTCTCTTGGGTACAAATCTTAATGTGCTAATTATTTTTATCCTTGAGACCATTTGCATTAATAGAATAATAACATAATTAAAAAAAATCAGCATTTATTAGTTGTTGCATTACTGTTTGTGTAATTTGGTTGTATTTTCCCCGAGCAATAAGTTTGTAATTTTATTTTATCTTGACCCCACCTACTCGTAGATAAGATGCATAAGACCCTGATGAAAACAGAAGGTAATATGCTGCAATTATTAGAAATTATTAGAAATCCAATATAAGATGGCTGTATTCCCATCAAGAAAAATGAACTACCTTCACCCTGGAAAAGGCACTGACAAATGACCTCTCACATATTGATCACTGCACACCCAGAGCCTCACGCACAGCATAATAACAACCAGCAGCGAGCGTAGCAGCGTTGATATTTGTTGTGTTGTTTTTTTGGTTTGTTTGGTTTTTTTATTTCTTATTTGTCCTCGGGTTTAGTTTTAATGGCTGAGCGAACTAAGGCGAGAAACACAACACGGTATTCTCCAACCATAAATTAGATTTGCACCTCCAGCAAACTTTCACTTTGCTGCTTGGTAACTTATCTCAGTTCTCATAAGTTTTGTAGTCTCCAGACGCCCACCCCTCCCCTCCTCAGCTCTCATCCTCTTGGTCAGTGAAACCGGTCCCAGCTGCACTTAAACAGAAACCCAGAGCTGCGGACGTAGACACATTCACACACTCCCACTCCCACACCGATTCCCTCAGAGGCACATAGGGTTAGAGTAATATCCAAAGTGCAGGTGGGACTTCGCTTTTGTAGCGATGCTGAACAGAGCAGGGCCAGAGCATGAGCCAAGTAATGGAGTGATGATCACTGCAGAGATTGAACAATCAAAGTAGGGAGGCCGTTGGTGGGGGCACTCATGGACTTAGGGAACTTGCACACTAATTGTATCTTATGACTAATTGGTAAATTAGTGAAACCTATTTCAAGGCGCCAGGCTTAGCTTTGGGGGACACCCACAGCTCATTATAGACTCATATTCTGGGCAGAGGAGGAGAAAAATAAAGGAAATTATACAATTGCTCAGGTGAGAATGGCAATTAAGCAAGTGCTTAAGAAGAGCAGGAAATGAAGCCTCATACACGCATAATTTACTATACTCTCCTGTGTCTGGCCTTAAATCACCGCTGATCCAGGGCATATATTTATGATGCCACGAGGAGGGAATAAGGACTGTGTTTTTGTGTACTTGTTTTTGTTTGTGTGTATACTAACATGCAGACATGAACATAATATAATTATGTGTAATAACTTAAGTTGTTGTTGTTTATCCTGCCGCTTTTAATCAATTAAATAGATTACAATTACATTTTTTTTTAATTAATGACACTTCAATGTCCGTAAACGGCAAGTTCGCTCTCCCTGTGAAACTATGATGACCCTTCATGATCATTTTTACCACATTGTGATTTTGAACAAATTAGATTGTGTGAAGGAGAATTTCTTTTCCAAGTCCTGCAGGGACAGGACAACTTTATTAAGAGCGATATACCAGCTGATGCAATTTTCTGACAACTTTTTTTCTTTCTTTTTTTTTAACATCCATGCATGTTAGATGAAATAAAGTTAATTTAAATCTCAGCTAAATGTTATCAGCCCCTGAAAATAGATGGGCATAGATGAGATCATTGGCTCTCAGGTTTGAGAATTAGCAGTCTCCTCTCCTCCCCACTTTTTTTATACTTCTTTTTTGAAGATTGGAAAATTTAACTGCAAAGTGGGTTCTAGGGAAGATTTCCACTGCTCCCACTCCTGAGAAAACTGTAAGCCAAGTAAAATCCAAAAATACACATACTGGTACTGAGGCTTAGCAACAGTTCAGCTATTAAGAATTGAAAGTAGAATTGCTAGGAAGCAGATAAAAATAATAACCGGGAGGTGAGATTTGTGTACAAGAGACTTATTTTCTGTGCCCTTAATCTAAAGGCGTACGTATCACACGATCACCCAGTGTCTGTAGAAGCTGTAGAGGTCAGAAACAGGGTTGTTCTGGTTGAATTCTTAATCTTCAGTCCTGCTCGTCTTATCCCTCTTCCTTCATTCCCTCTGTAGCATGCCTCTGTTATATCATCACTGCAAGCTGAGTGTTTGTTCACCTGGTTCTGCCTTTGCTTTATGTTCCATTGCTTCAAGACCATTTTGGGGATATGTGCAATATTTCCATAAGGAGACAACTGAGCCATCCAAAACCCTCTTACCAAGCCTCCCTAACCAATTTGCCAGGAGTAAAACTAATATTGTCTTTAATCAGATGCAATTAGGTCTGCAAGTTAAGATCTTCTCCCAATTAAAACTCATTAGGTCCATAATGTCATTAGGGGAGTCCTGAGTAACCACCACTTGCTTTGGCAGCCTACTTGTCACAAACAACAGTGCAAGTCAATAGCTTTGTACCGCATAAAATGTCCATTTCAAGACGGCACAGAATAAAGAGGCTTGAGTGGAAAGGTTCAAGTTTTGTTTGTTTTTTTCCCCATAGAGTCATTTGAAATTTAACAGGAGAAACACAAAAAATCAGCCTTATTCTGAGATGTGGAAATGTTGAGCTGCACTCAGGAAGGCTTTCTATATATGACTACAATGTTTGATGAAGGAAAAAGAAACATGGCTGTTGGCATGTGTTCATTACATAACATTCGTGAAATATGAAGTAAATTGTGGGATGCTCGTGAACTTTGCTTTAAAATGCCGTTTTATTGTACAACCGGGACTCTGTCGGGATTGTTTTAGACACTTATTAAGTTTACAAATGTGTGTTCCCGTTACTTTATGAAAGATGTGTCCTTTACAATCACTAAAATAACTATCAAAATATATCTGCCAACTTAAGATACTGTGACTCAATACACTGCGTGTCATGTGCTGTGCTATCAAATGTAGCACATTGTTGTGAATGACAGATTTAAAATAAAAACAAGTTATTATACAGCAAATTAATTTAGAAAAATTTATTAAATAGTCACCTGTGTCTTCTGCATATGCGACCGTGTTATGTGTAATTGTCTGCATATATTTACTTGGAGAACAAGCAATCAATAACGTGGTAGACCATAACCTCCGGTAATACAACTTCAAACAAAAGCAGTAGCGAGGTCAAATTTTAAATTTTCATTACCGTCTACAAAATAAACAAAAAAATGGATTATGGCGCACAGAAACTAATAACACATAAGATAACCACAGATGCACAACAAAATGAAAATATATGAAGTAACTGATTTTCTGTTTTGCCTGAACTACCCTACATTAAGCTACTAAAATATGGTGAACAAACTCAGACAGCAAAACTGCTGAAGGTATATTGAATTTGTGGGTCTTTGTCGTGCTCAAAAGCAGTTCATCATTGATTTCTGTGCACACTGCCGAAGAGTTTCTCTAAAGCCTTGAGACAGAACTACCTTGAAGTTAATGTGCTAAAGGCACACAGACACGGGATTCTTGCTAGACAGAAATTCATACTGTCTCAGGCGTTGCTTTGAAAGCTTTCCCAGTGCACTATATTCACTCAACATGTAAAGAAACAGTAAAGCATATTAAAATTCGGCAAAACTTTAAATGACCTCAGCAAGAATCCATTTTAATTCTACAGTATGTTTGTGATAAGATACAAGAGGCTGCACTGTAAAAGGGACATTTACCAATATCAGTGTGTATGGTCTGTAAAATGTCTGTGTGACACCAATCAACCGTAATTACCATAAGGGTTAGAGTTTTCCTCCTGTCTCTAATTGGCCTTTGCTGTCAATCAACAAGTGATTTCTGTTCACAATTGAACTAAGGGGAATGATAGAAGCAGCGATGGCGGGATAATTGAAAATAATTGAGCAAATTGCAGATTTGAGAAGTTGGCTTCATCAGCTCTGCGGGGGCGAAATATGAGCATGTGGAGAGAAGAGAGGTGAACAGAGGAAAAGCTAGATCTTAATGATAATGAACAAAACACTCATCTCCATTTTGCCTTCACCCCCGAGGATAGATCTGCTTATCTGAATAATCAGCCTCTATGTGTCTCAATGTCACATGCACTGGAAAGGATGAGCATCTTTGATCTCTGTATCCTGAGTTTCAGCAGCTATTCACCAGCCCCATGGCTGGCCCATGTGAGAAGTCCCTCAAACATGTGATGCAACCGTGTTGGTGGACCTTCATGTAGTTAAGTGTGTGTTTGGCATCAGTGTGTTTATTTATGGTGCACGTGTGTATATCATGCTTTTTGTCATAACTCTGTTTATCAAGTTTTTAAAGACAAATGAACAAACACAATATATATTATATTATATATATATATAATATATATTATATATATATATATATATGTGTGTGTTTGATTATCCTACAGAGATGCGTACTAAAACAGGTACATCAGGCGAGAAATGCTGTGACATCAATAATGCAATGAGACAATATTTTGCAGTTGCACAGTAGTTTGTTTTATGTAGCAAAATCCAATTCATGATTTTTTAGTCTAAAAATGTGGCAATTGTCCAATTCATCAGTTTAAATTCAGATTATAATCAACCCTAGAAGTTTCAGCTGTCCCCATTTCTGCTGAAGAAAAAGAGTCCTTTTACTGATGTAGCGTCCAACTTTTTCCATATTCACAGCCTCTGAGATTAACGATTTCCGCACAGGGGATCATCTCCAACCCACTTCACCATTACGGCTTTTCTTGCTAGCATTATAAGAGACTGGAACACAGCATTTTCTCTTTAAGAGAGGCAGGAGCCTTCCCAAGCAGACATGGTTGTGGATTTGCTAAAAGATGCTGACCTATAGCATCTTTATTATTGACATGAACATACGGCCTTCCAGAACATTTGACATTTTATGTATTCCTTCATGCCTACATGAGGTTTACAGTCTGGTGTTTGGTGATGTTTTCAGTGTGTTGAGGTTCCCTTTCCGTACTTACTATAGATATATGGAGATATGTATACTTGATATGTCAGTTTTATTCAAGGGACTTCATCCAACATGAAGTTATATTTGGGTGTATATAATATTAAAGCTGTAAATGTATACTCTCTTCTATGCAAACTTTTATTTGAGCTTCAGAGTGTGTATGTATGTAGCAACGTAAATCAACTTCAGTCTACTATATTTTCTTCCGTGGGTGGATTTGTATATCTGATAAAGTAGCAATACTGACAAGCTATTGGGACTAAAGGCAGCCCCTCAGTTTCAGTTGTTTGTCATCGCTTTCTTTTCTTCCTCCTACTCTCCCCATCCTCAAGAGCTGCTTACCTTCCACATCTTTCAAAAAAAAAAAACAACAACTCCATCTTGCCTGTAATTTACATTTCCATATGCTGCCAGTGGCGCCAGGGAGAGTGGATAATTGGGTTGAAAGTGGTGACGGTGAAAGCAGGATAGAAAGGGATACAGAGAAGGCCAACTGAAAAAAAAAAACAAGCCATTACAGGATGGTTTCTTTTTTTTCCCCCTTCACTCGTCATTTTGCCATGCTGCTCTTAACCACTTGTGCAGCTGAAAAGATTTACCTTGGCCTTCCATTCTCTCTCATTCTGTACTCGCCTCCCCCAGAGCCTCGTTCCCTCCCTGCGTCTGCCTCATCCATATTCATCCTGCATCTCTCTCTCTCTCTCTTCCTCTTCCTCTCTCTTTCGGTCTCTCAAGCTCGCTCTCTCTTCCTCTCTCTCACTGTGTCACCCACAGCATGGCGTTAATACACCAATTAGTACTAAGAGCAGATAATGGACGATGTCATATTGCAAAAGGGAAACCGAGACACAGAGCCACAGTGAGTGAAAATTAGCAAAAGAGCAAGATTGAGAGTGTGAGTGAGAAAAGGGAAACGAGAGAGAGGGAGAGGTGGAGGTATCTTTATGGATGCAGTTTCTGGAAATGTTGAAATACTGCTTTTACAATGATCATCCCAATGGAAAGAGAGTGATAGGAAGAGCGCTCTGGTGGTCACAGGTTGCTATATAAAAGCAGAGGTGGTACACCAACGCTTTGCTGGCTCCAAATACCGATGTCTGCTTTGTTAGACTCTTAAACCCTTTTCATTGGTTTCCTCCCCTTTCAGTACTGGAAATACCATACAATTTCTTTCCTGCTATTGTGTTCATTTGTACGCCCACAGGTCTTCTACTCGACTACACTACACAGGGCACGCATGAAAGGCAGTAAAGACTTCCTCCAATAATGGTGGCTTTCTGTAGTACTATGTTTTTACTTGCCGACATTATGGCAACATGCTGAAAAGAAATGCAGGTAATATCTTGATTAATTTTCATTCATACACAAAGTGAATAGCAGTGATTTGTATGAAACGGATTAATTCTGAAGTAATGCATATCATGTTTTAATATATTGCTAAGTAGCAACCTTATCTGTACAAAAACACACGCAACCATTATTCGGCTTATTATTTTATAGAGCACATTGTGAAATGTGATGTGCTTTGATAACAAGTATTGCAAAAATAAATTTTGGTTTTGTGGTTTGTGGTACAGGAGATAATTTGTCAATCAGTGGAAAACACAAAGCCGTATAACTGTGAAAATAGGAGCTATTTGCAAATAGGGTAAGGTGTTATGTAAATATGGTGCCGCACAAACACGAGCTCCGACTAGGAAGAATTGGCATTAATCAAACATGAGCTAGAACAAATTAAAGTATGCCAGCTGTATGAGTCCATTTTCTCTGCCTTTTCGGGAGAACACATGAAAACATTCAGGCAAACAGGACCACTGATGCTTTGTTGATAAAGTCTGTCTTATCGAGCAAGTCATCGCTGTATTGAGAAACTAAATGCAACATGGAACACAAATGAAGAAAAAGAATGATTATTAACAGTGACTGAGATTTTCAGTCATGGTTGAGCCTCAATGAAATTATTCAGTGCTAGAACATCCTCACACACCAGCACAAAAACCGCTACAGCGCTACACAGGCGCTCACGCTTATCTTGGATTTTCTTTCATTTTTTTTCACGAGCTCTGTGTTTTAACCACTGCCTTTATCAACACTTATCTGGATCAATTTATTTAGGTGAAAGCAGGAGAGTAATTACCATGTGCTGTCTATAAAGTGCATTTCTGAATAAAGCTGGGCTTTTGATTTGCACTCAGCTTCCTGTGTGTTTCTGAGTTGCATCTATTTGTTTGAGAGCCTCTTAAAACAACACAACCATGCGTGGAGAGACAAAAGGCAGATCATATATTTGAGCACCATGAACTTTGCACTATAATGCACTACAGTATAATGTAACTGTGTGTTCTGTTTTGAATGCACATATATTAGTTTTGTTATAAACTATTCATTATATTTGTTATGTATTTCAACACCAAACAACATCCCAACATAACTATCTAATGCACACCATTCAGTTTCTCAATCAAGAGCTTGTGTAAATCTTTGTCATTCTTTATGTTTATTTATCTTTTATATCATTTGACTTTCAGAGATCATATTATTTATGAGCAGCGCTTACGAGGCCAATCAGCACTTAATCAGAGTTACTATTGTTGTTGCTAAGAGACCAGTGTGCAGTGAACAACTGTTCAGATTTTGCAAAGCACAAAGGAAAGACTTGATGCTTCAACTTTGTCGACATTTGTTTTTTTTAGCGGTCCAGAGTGGACCAGGTGGCACGGTTTGCCTGCAGCCTAATTATACAGTGTACTGTGACTTTGCATGAATAACATCTGTTTCTGAAAAAATACTGATAAAGTGTGAGACCGCCATAGAGCACAAACTACATTATGCCCTGTGTTTATTGACACAATGAGTCAGACAGCCTGTGAAGGTCAATTGCCTAGATTTGAGAGTGGTATAACAGAGTCGGTACTGTGTAACAGAAAGCTAAGTGGCAACGGCGTGTAGCGCCTATTCAATAGAGTCCAACATTAGCTACCACAATGGAAACTGCCAAAAGGATTTTCAGAGTAAAAAGAAAAATTGCAACATGTACCCCGAAGTGGTGCAATTATTGCGTGTGATATGGAAGTTAAATAATTTCATCTGGCACTGGAGAACTTAGCCCATGTTCACCTGGAGACAAAGAGTTCTTGGGATTAATCCAGAGTTATTACTCATGGCAAGTTCAGTCTAAAATAAAAATCAAACAAAACTGCATTTTTAGTAGTTGGTTCAAATTTAAATCTATTTAATGGCTTTCAAGCAGATGTAGCAAAACAATTTCCACTGAACACACAGACACACGCGCCAATATCCACGTAATAAAAGTGCTTTTAGTGAGGATACGTAACTTTTTTTAAACAGGTGCATTTGAATGTTAAGGCATCATTAGGCAGTGTAGGAATGTTGCCATATAAATGTCATCGACTGCTACTGGTTTGAAGCCAGTGTTATTTTTTTAACTGGTGAGTACCATATTTATTTGCAGGATAGCTCTCACTACCCAGTCCTAGCCCTAGCTTGCTAGTTTGCTTATCAAGGTGCAGCTGTAATTCTCGGTGACCTTAAATGAGATGCTAATTTTGGCCCAAGAGAAACAGGCTTAAAAGAATACACTTACCGGAAAAAGTGAGCAGCTGCAACTAAGAGTAGCTTTTAGTAGAACTACCAAGAAGCTTCAATGCCTCCACTTAGTTGCTGATTTTTTTCTTCCTTCCTTCCATACACTTTCACCCCCTTAAACCCGTACCCACCTGTGAACGTCCTGGAGAACACCTGCCAATGTACTCACTCAGAGCCGTATAACACGCTTTCTTTTTTCAACAAACTGTCTGACACCAGAAGAACCAGAAAAGCAATCTTTTGAAAAATCCATCTATTCCTGGGCAGCAGACTGCAATCTTAAAGATGTAGTTTTTTTTTTGAATGTTGGTGCTTTGACATTATTTAGAAACTTTTTTTTAAGTGCTTTGAAACTAATGGAAAAAATAAAAAGCCTAGATACATTTTAATACATGGTGCACATAAGTGAAGAATCTACAAGTCTTATATGAGCACAGAGAACTTGCTGTATGGTTGATTTAAATGACTCCCACACAAATGGCTGTTATCATGGCGGTTTTATTGATTAACTGTCCATACAGTATAAAATTGTTGGACTTTTTAAATAAATCTTTAACACACAGTCAACATAATGTCCTGCACTGAAGCTTTAGCTCCATCTTGACATTAGACATTTCACCTCTCTAGCAGCAAGGTTCAGTCACCTCGACTTCATGCTGACACATGGACAGTGTTGGGGAGTAACGGAATACATGTACCGCCGTTACGTATTTAAAATACAAAATATGAGTAACTGTATTCCGTTACAGTTACCGTTTAAAAATGTGGTATTCAGAATACAGTTACTTTGTTGAAATAAATGGATTACACTGCGGTACTTTCCTGTTTCATATAGTCGCGGGTCAGGACTGTTTGGGTTTGTTTGACAGCTACGTTCTTTTGTTCCAGGCGGCAGCGTTACGGTTGCCATGGTTACATGGCGACGCTCTCTCTCTCTCTCTCTCTGCGACTGTGTGTTTCCTGGGTGAGAGAGCGCCTGTTCGTTGTTGTTGTTGTTATGCTAAGCTAACAGGCAGAATGCTACAAGCATAGCTCTAAAGAATGTAGCATCATAGGCAGTGTAGTCCGTGCTGCAGGGAGAATGGACTGCCATACACGTTATGTGTCTGTGAGCGCGAGGAGGGAGAAAAAGGGGAGTGGAAAGGTACGAGTTGTCATCGAGCAAAAACGGGAGCTGGAAGCATGTAAATATAATAATAACCACTGCAGCCAAGAAGAGAGCCTGACGAGCCCAGTTGTAAGTAAGCTATTAAGACTCGACTGTACACCGTGTTCGTGTTTTCCTCCGAAAACAATAAGTTCCGTTGGAGCAGCCTTTCAACTCCTCTCTCTGTCTCTCGCAAGAAAAGTTGACCCAGACAACAAAGTAAAGCTATTTTTCGGCTACGAGCCGACAGGGACCCCGCCGTATTAGCCAGAGGTCCCTTTACTACAGTTCGGAGTCGCGCGGACCTTCAGTAATAGTAATAAATCACACAGCAATAGTACATTCACGTTGTTGTAAAAAGCATGATAATATATTAAGTAATCCAAAGTATTCAGAATACGTTACTGTCATTGAGTAACGTAACGGAATACGTTACAGAATACATTTTGGGGCATGTATTCTGTATTCTGTAATGGAATACATTTTAAAAGTAACCTTCCCAACACTGCACATGGATAGAACTTTGTCTTTCATGACGTCTTTTCTATTTAAAAAAACTTGGACGATTTCTAAGTGAAACACCTCTTTAAAATTAATGCAGTGAAAGCATTTCAGTGGTAGGCTAAGTAGCTGGATTAGAGCACTGGCTGTTTAATGTTAAAATACAGATGCATGCAGTTTAAAATGATGCACAAATCAGTTTACAGTGATTTGCATATTATTTCCGTATAGAAGACAAAGGCAACATATCAAATTAAATGTGAAAACTGAGAATTTTTTTGGTTTGGGTAAAAAAATAGACCAATTTTATGTCTGATGCAGCAACATCCATCCCAGTTCTTTTCTCCAAAAGTTGGGAAAGAGATGTATTTACCATTGTGATGATCATCGTCTTCGTTTAAGAGAACTCTGTAAGTGTTTGTACTGAGGAAGCAAATTGCAGTAGTTGTGTTACTTGTAGTTTTACAAGCAAAATGTCAGCTGCTGCAACAGTTCAACAGTCTTCTTTGTCATCTTTTTTGTGTCATAATATGCCAGGTGTTATAATTGGATGAAAGGGTCATTGGGTGGAAAGCTACCGGCATACGTGCAGGATCTGGCTTGGCATTGACTTGAATGAAATAAGGAAGTCACCTGAGTAGTTGCATGTTCTACCAAAATCAGTATATATCAATCAACAGTCACAGGGCCTTTACAGATTTACAAGTTCCCCGTGCCGTGTGCACTAATGCACACCCATGCCATCACAACACTGACTGCTAAACTGTACTCTGATAAAAAGATGGATGGCTTATCTCCTCTTTAACCAGGCAAATGCAGCATTCATAATGTCCAAAGCCAGTTTCCAATTTTGATCAGTCATTCCACAGCAGTTTTCTGCTTTTCCTCAGTCTTTAATGAGGTCTGGCACCGAGAAGGCAGCAGCGATTCTGGATCTTGCTTGTATTTGTGGATGTAGTTACACTCTGTTCACTGCCAGAGGTTTGAGGAAGTGTTACTGAGCCCATAGAGTGAGCTCTGCTTTAGAATAAGCTCTGTTGTGAATGCAGACCCACTGTGAATGCCCTCCGGTACAGAGATTTATGTTACTGTTGATCATGTCATTTTCAGTTTTTTAAGTTTCAGTTTTTTTTCTTATTTTCAAATTACTGATCTATTATCTCTTTAGCTTTTTCACAGAGCGGTGCACTGCTATAACCTTTGCCTGTGAAAGACTCAGCCTCTCTTATATATTCCTTTTATACCCACTTATGTTTGTGACCTATTGCTAATTAAACTAATTAATCACTTAATGTTCCACTAGGCTTTTTTTTTTTAGAATTTTTTAGTCATTATACAACCAGGTCTTTGATGACCTTGCCCCAGCGTCTTTTAAACATGCTGGCATAAGACAAAACAGTCACAGCATTTTTGGAACCGTTTGTATAGTGAAATATATATCAGAGAAAGGTGGAAGGTGGTTCTGAGCAAAGTTAATGTAGGAATCAAATAGTCAGTGTCCTTTTTTTCTTGCAGGTACTTCAAGACGATTTGCTTACACTGTGTGCAATTAAGCTACACCTAATTTGCAGGGCAATTACAGATGACCATTTAGAGGACCTCTGGCGGTTCCTGAAATCCACCTTGGGAAACCACGTGGGTTAGGCATCTGGAAAAAAAAAGAAAAGAAAAGGTGCTAATGTTATACAAAAAAAGCCGTTTCATTAGTGGGCGGGCAGATGTGGTATAGACTACATTTCCCTAACTTAGGTCGACTAAGGCTTGTTTATAAAACTGTCATGAAACTGTCTTCAAGGTACCAAACTGTATGTGAAAGCCAGTGACGAATGCGCTAGGTTGTAATTGGCCTGATGCAGAACTGCAGAGGTTGAAAATGCCGTGTGGACGGTCCTGATGAGAGTGCGCGCTGCCTGTCGACAAAGAGGGAAACTAGAGTGATCCGTTCTGTGCGTCAAGACGCACGAGATAACCGCATGTGACTTGTGTAGACTGTCCTAATTCCAACGGATGATTTTTACACTGTAGAGCTGCACGAAGTCAAGGAGTCGACAGTTCGGGGGGGAAGCGTGTAACAGAAACACATCAGGCATTCAAGAGTCTGATCTGTATTACGCAGACGTTTTGCGACGTTGACACATTTGCTCAAATGCTCACCACCAAGCCAGCGGCGGACGGACAACAGAATTACAACTTAATTTTTCTTAATAATCAACTATAGTTTAACATTTCCGTCACCTTCATCGTTAAAGTGTTCCGCATGCTCTAATATTATTTTTCTACCAGGATGGTGTCGTCGCCGTTATTTATTTTGATGCCCACACGGGCGCATTTTCGTGAGAATCTGTTTTGTCCGTGAGGATTTTCCCTCCATTGGCTTTATCATATTTTTTAGTCGGGTGGATTTTTCCCCCCCTGTCTCCCGTCTTTAAGATAGCAGGCTATTAATTTTTAATTCTTATGCATCCGCACGAAGACGGCACCAGAGAGGAGAAAAAACGAGTGATAACCAGAGGGGAAGAAAAGGAGAAGGAGGCAAGTGAGGAGAGAAACGAGAATGAATGAGACACACTGAGAAAACAAGGAGAAGGAGATTGGAGGAAACAAGGTAGGATCGATGTCCAGCTTTTTTATTTTACACGTGCTCTAAATACATGTGATACGAGTGCGACAGTAATAGCATGTAATGCGCAGCAACCTGGCTTCTTCTGTGAGCCTGCGTGAGGTGTTCAGACGTGGTAATACGATTTATTTATGTAATATTTTATGTTTTGACAGGTAGCGAAGTTCATGTTTACGGTGCGTCAACAGCAGTCGCTTCATATTTAAAATGCGTGCTGGATGTTCTAAATTAGTCGCATCTGCGAGTATAACTCTCGTCTGTGGGCCTGTGCGTTGCACCGTGGCCTGGACAGTAACAGATTTTGGCAATTTTAATTAATACTTAGGGTCTGCGAACCTGAAAGTGACAGTGTGCATGTCCTGTAAAAGCGAAGAAGCTGTGAAGTGTTTTCAGTTGACATTGGGAAATCGAGGCAAATCACGACTCTTTTTAGACAAGAAAAAAACAAGATGTTCTGGGATATTTGTGACAGAAGTGATTTTTGTAATCACTCTGTTCAGGGTTTGCTCCGCAAGTTCCTTCAATTAGAGAAAGAAATGAAGTAACCAATTGATTATTAGAGGAATGCATCAGAGCAAGTGTACAGCCTCAGTGTGAACTACTCTGTCCAACCCCCTGTCCAAGACTACATCATTAATCCTACCTTGTCAAATCATTAACTATAGGCTAGCTGTTGGGGAGTCCTTGAGTGTTTCTGGGTCTCCCAAACTATGTGAGAAGTTCTGTTAAATTTAGCCCATCTGACATTCTAATAATAGCTTGTGCACAAAATGGCAACAGAATATGTTATTATGTTATTGTCTTAATATCACCTCACTACAGACCAAGCCAGGAAACATACTGTCATACATCCAAATTTAATCAAATGTGACCCCCTTAATATTTAGGGGTTCAAATCATGATAACCCCATTATAATGTTACTACGCTGAGCTAATTCCCAATTTAATAATAAAATCTCTAATAAAAAGGCATCAGCCGACTGTATTGCAGCTCTGATAGATGAAATCAAACCTTTTGTCTTTGTGTGTTATTATGATAAAATTGAACCTGAGGAGGCAAACAAGAAAGCCCCTGAAAACAGTTATTTTCAGTTTGTAATCCTTTCCCTCATTCTTTCCCTCATTTCACTGGGGTGCATTGTGTTTGCCCTGCCAATTCTTAGGGAAAAAATTGGCATGTCTACTATTCTGAAGGGGCTGAATGAAATTTAAATTCTTCAGGTGGTAAAACAGCAATATTGCAACTGTCTGATTGCGTTATCTGGGCATTCAAGAAGCCAGACTTGGAATTGGTTTACTGCCAAACACACTCCTCGGGAAGACAGAAGGATTTATTTCCCCCTTGTCTGTGTGTCACATCACCATCAGAAAAATTATTCCCGACTTTCAATGGTTGAATAATAGTCATATATTAGCATGGCATTAATGATTGTCACACATTTAATAAGTCACTTATCAGAATTAGATTTACTTGAGTTTTTCGAGACTTTGAAATGTTGTGGTCAGGATTTGATCATCGTTTTATTTTATTTAAAACATTGGCTGTGAAGAAGACACTGTATACAGAACCTGGTTGATTTTTTAAAATTCTTCTATCCATTTAGGTTTAAAGTGTAGTCATTGCGTCTATATGAACATGAGAAACGCACATACTCATGTTTTCGTTTATAGCATGTATGTCTGTGCATGTGTGCAGGCGCTCGCACACGTGCACAGACACGTACACTTGATCTTTTTTATAAATGGGATTAACAGTGCTAAGTTCCCAAAGTGACTACACCTTCAGATTTTTTAAATTCTTTTCATTTTGCTTTCTGCTGTTTAGATCCCTACAGCTCTTTGACAAGACTGACTAAATAACTTTGTTGATAGAAAATTAGCGGAAAGGAAAAAGAATTGATGATTTTTACAAAATAATCTGTGTTATTTCAGGACAGTTCAGCATAATGCTGTTTCACACATTAGAAACATTAGACACATTAGAAAAATAACATTGACTGGATTTACAAAAAAATGCTGACACCTGTTCTGTCACTGTAATACTTGATTTAAAAAAAAAAAGAAGCTCTTGTCACGATTGTTAATTGCTAGAAGCAATACATATTGAATGTTACATGCCAAAAAGCTGGATTGTTGATTTTGACACTGCATGGAGATTTATCCTTAACCTGTGAAAGCCAGTGACATCTTTTTCACACATAAGATGGTATGAAATGAAACTGAATGTGGCTTGTAGTAACAGTATAGCAGTACATTATTCTACAGTTTTAATGCCCTCTGGGGTAGCAAATAACATAATTCAAAATGCATGCATAATACAGATAAATACGCAATTCAATTCAATTTTCTGTTTTGCGATCAAATAGTTTTAAATTTTGGGTTCTCAGTGGGCAATTACACATGTTATTAAAATAAAAAATAAACGAATAATCACTAAAGAATAGAAGGGAGCCGTTTGCTATGAAAATCTGTTAATTAAAGCCATCCGTCAGTCAAGTCAAGACACAGAATTTCATAAGATTGTGCGGCAAACACAAAAATTATTTAGCTACAAGTGCACACGATAACGCATGTAGCCATTTCTCTTTTCATTACAAAGTGAATCATTTTAATTAATTCAAATTGTTGCATATGTGGTGATGGTGTTCTAACATGCCCACTTAACAACACACACTTTACTGTGCACACATAATGCCACTATAAGCTATTTCAATCTCCAGGAGGGAATTAAAGGCAAATATTTATTCCAGTACAGAACAGAGGAACTCTACTATGGCGTTGCAGTATATTCAAATGATAAACTTAATCTCAGAATTGTCTTTTGATGATGGAAGGTTCCCAGATATGATATTGGATTAGTAAAATCCTTGCACGTACAGCAGGCCATTGAAAAAATTTATTTTCGGATATGTGCGTGGTCAATATATATAGATTTATCATAAATCTGAAGATTATTTTCCATTGTAATACATGGCTAACAAACATTTTTTTCTTAATCTGATTTCTGCATAGCACACAAAAAGCATTCAGATGAGTGATATAGCATCGTTACAGTATGAGATTAAGAAGCGCTCTTCAGCCTGTTCAATCTTATTAGGGTGGAGGTAACCAGTGAGGGTTGTGGCAGTGATGGGATCCATGCCCGTTATTATTGTCTCACAGGATGCTGCCTGGGTACCTGTGCGCCCCTTGTGAATGGGCAGGAGTATTCTTTTATTACCCTTTTTGTTATGTCCAAATTCTGCGTGTCTGTTGGGCAGTTTTTCTCTGGACTGACCCAGAAGCTCTTTATTGTGTAGTGCCAGGTAGCTTTTCCTCTCTCCTTGCCTTTGTAGTTAGCAGTGTTTACCTGGCAGTGGCAGTTCTGGGGTTGTCACTAGCCTGATAAGACTTGTCCTGACAGGAAAACCATTATGATTATGACAGTTATTGTGTTTCAGTGTTTTACCACTGCTGACAAAATACACTGGAAATGGTTTTTAACAGCTTTTGTTGGACTAATTATTGCAATCAAAAATACCATATTATGTTTTCTAAGCCCATTTGGCTGTTTTCCCCTTAAATGCTAGATTACATTTTTGGAGGATAAACATGCAATAATGGATTGGATATAAAGCAGCAAAAAGAGGGAGACGGGAAAGGAAAATAGAAGGGGTGAAGAGTGGAGGTTGCACTGGCCAGGGATATATATAACGGCCAAGAAACAGTGCCTGTCTTTGCTGTGGCAATGAGGTGCAGAAGTGATGGGCATTGAATGTCCTTTGTGAGGATACCGGGCTTTGTGCTGTGGAGTTATCTGTGATGTAGTCACGCAGCTGTGCTGCAGCCTGTTGGTTATCGGCTCTGGCGTCTCTGCTACATCTGGAGAAAGTCTGGAGGTGTGGGTTTTGAGGAGCCAATCTTACAGGAACCCCACCACACACTAATTCAATTCACTTGCTGCCAGCCTTGAGCACGTGTAGGCGCCGGCGTGGCGAAAATGAACAGGAGCAATAAGAGCACATGAACAGAAAAAATCGATGAGGACTCTTTTTCATAAATGGAGTGGGTGTTAAATTAGCTGGATTGGCCCATGTAGCAACACATTGGATTGAGTGTCTGGTGTATTTGGGTTGTGTCTATCGACTGAGAGACGACTGGGTGTACAGCAGGGGAAAGACTCAGTGATGCTCATTCAATGTGACCAATCAGCCTCACCAGCAATTCATTCAGTTTTACACTGATTTGTCAGAGAAAATGGGATCTCTGTTTAAAACAAATGTGTCGCTGGAGTTTCAGTGACCATATTACAGTTGCTCTTTTTATTTTATGTAATTTTCTGCCTTTATTGGATATTCAGAGTTTAGATAGGTAGGCAAACATATACCCAAACTACTTGAGCTGTCCAGTCACCTTTGCTTCTAAAAAAAAATTAATGGAAAACTTTAAATCCCAGCTATCAAATCAATTTGTTTTCCAGTTTTCATTTCTGAACATGCGTTTTACAGGTTTTCAAAGCCCTGTGCCAGGATATAATTTTAAAGGTACTTGAAAATAATGATCACAAATCAGTATAATTTTGCCCTGTGGGTTGTCTGGCATTTTGGAAAGTAAGTTGTGGCAGCTCTTGCCAAAAGTGTATAATGGCAATGGTGCCATTGAGATCAACTTCAGTCCTTCTGCGAACCGTGGACGCGGTCACAGAAAGCTCTATAAATGCAAACATGTGCAAGTAAACTCAAATATTTATAAAATTCTAAATGCAAATTTTCACCTAAAACTAAATACCCAAAAGGAGCATATGGGAGAAACTTTGACTAGACAAAAGGTGAAACTTTAGGTAATTGGAGTAGGTTTCCACATCTAAGCTATCCATCTGAAAAAGGAGGAGCACACAGATGAAAGGAAACAGGGATCAATTGACCTAATAGCTTGTCCAATCAATCCTTATGTTTTCTGATAGCTTGATGGAGGGTGCAGAGCGGAGTGGTGGATGAGCCCCTCTAATTGGCTTGGCCAAAATGGACAGAGCGAGAGACTGAGTGGTAATGGCAGAAGTAGTCGTCACTCCTCCTCACACCTGGTGCTCTCATTCTACCTGCGTCAATACTGACACCTTTATCCTCATTACCTTCTGCTTAGTGCCATGTCCAGACCCTTCATCTTCAATGGAACTTCATTGTTCCTTTATTATTTCTCCGTTTGCACAATCCTCTTCCTTTCTCGCTTTCTGCCACCGACCTCTCGCAGTCAATGACTGCAGGAGTTACTCGGTGTTGTCTTTGCTATACCGGCATTCTGTTGGGCACTAGAATTAGGAGAGACATGTTTATAAACAGGATCCTTGCAAGCTGTGTTCATGCGAGACACACCTGAGTCATTCCACAGAGGGACGGCCCTAGTGGGTTTGTATTTGTGTCAGCAGCACTCCCATTGGAGTATATGGTGTTGGACTGGTGTGAGCATGTTTGTGTCTGTATGTCTCTGTGTTCCGTGCTGTGAGTACTGAGAACACCAAGAAACAACATGGGACTGAGAGAAGCTGCTTGTTTTCCTGTCTGCCAAGATGGGAGCTGGAGGAAAGCAGATTGAGAAAAAAAGAAATGAGGTAGGGGAGGAGGGGAATGGGAGAAGAGATGGAGCTCCTTGAGAAAGGTATGAAAGGGCACGTATATACATAAACAGCTGCAAAAACACCCAGAGCATTTTACATGATGCCAGATAAGAGGGAGAGGGGGGAAGTGCACCGTGATGGAAAAAGTCCATAAACACCTAGAGCAATGAACTTCAAGAGAGAGGTAGATGAGTGAGTGAGTGAGAAAGAGAGAGAGAGAGGGAGAGAGAGAGCATCCGAGGTGGATTAATTAAGGATTATAATTATGTTGGGACTATGCATGCCTCACCTGAGACTAGCCTGTGCTGCGCCTCTCCAATCCTCATGCCCTCTGCTCCTCTGCACATATGGACACAAACCAAAGTACTACCCACACTTGTGGTATCATAGATTCACCTCCCTGACACTGTATGCAAAAGTGAATGAGTGCAACAGCTTATTAACCTTTTTGCCGCTCTGGGTGTGTGTGTGTGTTTTTAATCGGCCTAGTACAATATTGTTGTTATAATGTTCCCTTTTGTACTTGTGCAGCGAACATGCCAAACTTATCTGGACAGAACGCGGCACAGTCCTATAAGAATCGTCTTGAGGTAAAAGTGAGTTTGTGTCCAGGCAATTGTTTAAATTCCCAACAATTAGCTGATGGCACTAAAGAGCAACTACACAATTCTCAGTTTTCACATGCTTTGCTTAAATTAGCATCTGTAAACAGTGATTGAGTATCAGTTGTTACGGTGAACAAGTTAACAAACAGCTGCTTATTTACACAGCTGGTAGATGCATAACGGGAATAATTATTTGATATATTTCTGGCCACCTCGTGAAATTTACTCTCTTTCTAGCAGCTAATTGCTTCATCATGTTCATTAGCGAGCAAGGTACTTTTCTGTCTGTTGTGGTAGAAGGCAGGTAACATAAGCCGGGTCTATCAGCATGCTTTCAGAAACACCTGAGATGCATGTACATGGGGTTGATGAGAGTGATGGGAATGAACTGCAAAATCCAAGATATTTCCATGCTGATCAGCTATAGAGGCACAAGTACAGTTTCCTCTTTGCATTACAAAGATAGTATTGAGGCTGCAATGCTCATGCCTCTGAGTGGATAAAGCTTTGTTTTTTCCACTGAAACAGTCAACAACTAGCACCCAGGTGTGGTATTAACAGAATCAATGTGAGGTAAGATGCTGCTAAAAATGACCATGCATGCTCAGCAAACCCTCTGTGGTTATATGGAGGGTTCTTTCTTTTTTTCTTTTTTTGTCGTTGTTTCTAAAAACTACACTGCTGTGCAGCAATTTTTAGTTATCGAGTGCTTTGTTACCTTTGTCTAAAACGGGGACAAAAGAAAGTCAAACGTTTTTATGAAAAATGAAAATCTGAAGATGGGGACCGCAAGAGGTTACACTGTGGATGGTGAAGGACATGCCTGTAATTGAATAGAGTAGCTAGTCTGTCTGTCCGAATATGATTGTACTTTTAATCTAGTAACAATTACGTTCACACCGCTTGTCCTCCTGTAGTGCTTTTAGTGTATGATCACGAGCCGTACGTCACCTGACCACAATAGGACTTCGCTAAAGCACAGCTTGCCCCCTGGTCAGCTCACATCCCCAAGTTGATACAGAAAAGACACACATAACACAACATAAACTGATCACCAAAGACACAAACGCACACATGCTTTCTGCAGCTGCAGAGGCATTTAGGAAACAGAATGGGAATGGATTTAATTGAGTCTTTGATCATTATAGAATTACCATGTGCCTTCTTGGCACCCTGGTTATTGTTTCATGGATTAATCATTTTCATTCAACAAATTGTGGAATCCACACAGTAAATCAGTGTTCTGCCTGCTTGACACAGATATGCAGTTAGAGCAAGGGAATTCTAATGTGCCCTTGCCCTCCAATTGGCTGCAGTCGGCCATGCGACTTGATTTATTTGACGGATTGGTTTTATTGATTTACTGAATTAATGTGGTGCCTGTTTAATCAGTGTGCTATGGAACTATGCGGAATTTGACATCTCTGTGAACTCAAATGAATTGAGTGTATAATATTGATTTGGTTATCTACAGTATTTATTCAGCCATTTGTCTAAGAGCTGATTAATTCTGTGTTTACGAAATAATTTAGGTGTGTGTTGGCTGTGCAGCTGTTTATACATTTATCTGTGTGTGTCTTTCTCTCTGTAGCAATGTTCGGAAGGTATAACTTTTCTGCAAAAGCATGCTGCCACTGAATTGTGTCTAATGACTCATCACATCAAGACTCGGCTCTTGTGCGATTAGTATTAATGCATACACACACTGCACAGTACAGTATATGCATATATGGGGACTGTGCCACATGTGAGGTGTCCCTGTATTAGTACTGTGCTCTGTCATTGCAGATAATATATCGTAGGGCTGAAGTAAAATCATGATCATTAATATTTCAGACACTGTTGTGGTCGAGATTACATAACATGACGTAAAATGCATAACGTAATGCATTTTACCTATCCTGTAAACCGAGACTTCTCTTTCCTTTAACTGAGCTGGTGGTAATTTTAACCTGCCACAGTCCGGTGTGAATGGAATTGCACCACTGTAAATGAAAGGGGTGCACTAGATTTTTATGACGCCAAACAAAAGCGTCTTGTTATCTCAATTATCATGCCTCACCACTATGGACAGAAGCCAAAATCGTAAATGAAAATAAAATTCAATTTAATTGCACTGGCCTAGCTGGAGCAGTGCTCAGCACCGGTGTGGTGATTGAGCAGTATCTGTCAAAGCGGGCCAGAAGAAGGAGAACAGTTCTAATTAGAGCTAACTCAGGATGGATATGGATGCTTTCTGACAGCTGTCTCATCTGATTCTGCTGCCCCATGGAAGAAGCAGTTGTTTGGAGATGTTTGTTTAGGCTCATTATGGATAAAAGTAGAAGCTTTGCACATCTATTTTCTCCCATTCTATGTCTGCTGTAATCATCAGCTTTGCTGTTACACAGATATCTCAGCTGTCAATTGGTTTCCTGTATTTATAGAGCATCTTGTGTGCTCACAAGACATTTTGCAGTCCCAGATGTGATCCTAGAATGGATCCTGCAAGGATAAAAAACCATTTAACTGTACTGAGAAATGATCAATGATGCATTTCTGGGGCTGGGCATCAGTCTACAGTAGCACTAAAATACATGAAGGTATAAGACGCTACATGCGATCGGAGATCTATAGCTATTGTCGATTGTAGGAGAAAGTGCTAATTTATTAACGGGGGATACAGTGAACCATGCAGTGTAAACTCTTACTCGATGTATTTATTCACTCATATGACATGGACCACTGCTTAGGTCATAATTACCATTCAAGTTCAGACGAATGCAGCATTCTGTATTCCACTGACATTTCTGCTGTGCATATTACACTGTATATTTAATAAGGTGTATGACTAAAATACACTGTATTAAAGAGGCTTAGGGACAAATAAGGTGGGCGTGATGGGAGGGCATTTTTATTCATTTTATAAGAAGATTCCATTATGTTTTCTATTGTTGGTGTTTCTCACAAAGAGTCATGTAATAATTATACTGTAGAGATTTCTGATGGCTGAAATTCCTCCATTGCTTAAAAAAATAAAAGCAAACACCAGAATCAATGTAAAATACCTCTACACCTAACCTGAAGAGGTTACATGAATGCTAATAACGTGATCATAACCAAATTATTGCAGCAGTCATGTAGTCATGTTAACTGGATTATCTTAGCTAAATTGGAGCCACAGTTGAAGAATGGCTGACTTAGGTGACTGACCTCAAAATCAATCTTTTGCTTTACTTCACTATTCCTTGTTTCCATGCAAAGCAGTGGGTTTATGTACAACACCAAGGTACGGCTGGAGGTAGACAGTCAGCTGAAAAAGCACAACACGTTTCTGGGTGACAGAGAAGTGTCTTTTTGTGTTTCAAAGTAAAGTAACAAAGCCTGTGTTACAGGGCTCTGTAAACTGATCATCACAGCAAAACAGACTTGAACATTTTCCTTGTGGTGCAACAAACATGTTTTGCTTGGCTGCTTTGCATCAAACGCATCATGCGAACATCGTCTACCGAGCAAATCGAGTTACTGCAAACCATAATCGTGCAATCGCCTCGAGGTGGTTGCACATAGTAAACAGGTTATGGTTTGTATTTAAACAAACTGCTTCCCACAGATCTAGTACTTAGGGTCTCTGTTGAGCTCTTAGACTACATTTTAGACTTTCACTTTTTTCCCTCTGTAATAAGTCTGAAAGCATCTACATTAGCCTATTTTTCTCTGCTCTTTTTGTTACCCTCTACATAATTTGCTCTGCCCTCACAGACACAGACTGTTTGTCGACTAGTCTAAATTATTACGCCGCTTCAGCCCACATACATACCTGTTTGCTCACCTACCATTTGCAGTTTACAGACCTAAATGTCTGTGTGCTCACTGGTTCTCCTAATATGTGCCTGTTTGCACTCTCTTGCCCCTTCATCCTGCTCTTCATGCACCTTTGTGAATTCTGCTTCCTTTTGCGAGTGTACTAACGTTTGCCCTACACTCACCTTCTCTCCTGCTCATGTGCCCCCCTAACTCACCTTTTGATTCAAGCAGATATGGATGGAAATACAAATGACCCCTGATGAACCCAGATATTGAGCTGTTTTAAAGCCGGAGGCTTTAGACAATATCCCTTCCTTGCTCCAGCATCCTAGAAAAGGAGGGGCTAGTGTTTCTCACTTTAGCTGGGTTTTATGGGATTTACGACCCTCGTCCTAGCAGACGTCTCTCCCACCACTGCCGTCTCTCCCATTGGGTAGAATTAGCAGGCGAGGAAAAGAGGCAAATTAAAAGGAAGCAAACACAACATCTAATAAGCATGTTGTGAAAGCTTTCAGCAGGATATGGGCTGAGGGAGGGAGAGAGAAAGAACAGCAGTTTATAATCTTGACTCTCTTTTTGCATTTCCCTCTAATTTCCTTCTGCCCCACTGTCCCCTCCGCCCTCTGTGACTTGCTGGTGGGGCTCTCCGAGGAGATCATCTCCGAGCATGGGCAGTGTGAGACAGATGGGCGGATGATGGATCTGACGTGATAGACAGCAGGGTGATGGATGGCTGGCTGGCTGATAGGGGATTAATGCAGTGCTGGGGCCGCTGCCACACAGTGGATGGCTTAGTGATAGATAGATAAAACTGACGAGGAGATAAACAAGAGAGCACTAATCCACGCCCCCTTGATGGACAGAAAATCAAAGTGAAGGAAAAGAGCCACATAGTAAGAGGTGGACCTTTGTAGTGGCGTTGCATGGTGTAAAGCTTTCATGTGAGGGAATGTAAGTTGATGCAGGGTGAGATCAGGTAGAGCGAGGAGGAGAGTAAAGGAAGGGCACTGTGTTACAGTAGTGTGTGTAAACAGTGTAGATATATATATATGGTAAATGGTAAAATGGCCTGTATTTGTATAGCGCTTTACTAGTCCCTAAGGACCCCAAAGTGTTCAGTCATCCACCCATTCACACACACATTCACACACTGGTGATGGAAGTAGGGCTGGGTATCGTCACTGATTTCTAGAATCGATTCGATTCCAATTCACAAGGTCCCGAATCGATTCGATCCACGATTTGATTCAATTTGATTCAATTCAATTTCAATCTGGGAAATTTTTCCTCAGACAGTCAGAAATATTATAATTCAGATCAGTACATTTACATTTTTTTGTATCTATAAAAAGGAAGCTGACACTCGACAGACTTTATCAAAGGTGTAAGCATCACAGCAGATGCCTTTGTGTCAAAGTAGCTGAAGATAAAACACAGAAAAACATGAAATTGATTTTCCTGGCCTGGGATTTTATAAAAAATATTCTGCAGTACATCAAAAACGAAAGAAAACCATTAATCAACATATGAACATTACCTCTGAAGTTACAGAGGTTTTATTAGAGACACGGCTAAGCGTTTTGCATTTTGCATAATTTAAAAAAGTTCAAATTAGTTCAGAAGCCTATTGAACGGCAGAAATTAGGTTTTCTTTTCGGAAGTAAGTAAAAGGAAAACAAACAGCGGCCGACAGCGCTGTAAACAACGGTAGAATTGTGCGTAACAAGCAAGCGAATAATGCAGAAAACAGATTTTTAGACGGGAAACTGGTCTTGAAGTACAGAGAGAGAGAGAGAGCTGTGCATGAAGTGTGGTTTTATTGTGGTGGAAGCAAAACAGCAAAAGTCAGAGGGAATTCATGACAATGTTTATGTGAAGCGTAGTTTGGATCTTCTTTTGCTGTTGGTTCGGTCAATATTGTTTGGAGAGATATAAAACCTGCAGCTTTAGAATCAGCGCAAAAGGGTGTAAACACAAAGCCCGGGCCGCCGAAACATCAGAATCAGCGAGCTGTCGGCTTTCAGCCCCGACCGTGTCCGTGCCGTCGGGTGAGAAAGGCGACATCTCACTGATTCAGATCCGTCGGCGGGTCCGCGCTTTTTAGTCAGTGCTTACGTCTTTGTGCAGAATCCGTGTTCCTGCTCTCATTTACTGTTTTAGCTGTTTGGTGGTTGTTGAAATTTTGTGAGGTTTAACCTGAGATTCTGGTGTTTGGGCAAAATAAATTTATATTAAAAAATCGATTCAGGATTTTAATGAATCGATAAATCGATTATCAAAACCCACCCCTAATGGTAAGCTACATTGTAGCCACAGCCACCCTCAGGTGCACTGACAGAGGCCAGGCTGCCGCATACTGGCACCACCGGGCCCTCTGACCACCACCAGTAGGCAACGGGTGAATGGGCAATGGGTGCCCAAGGACACAACAACCGAGACTGTCCAAGCCGGGGCTCGAACTGGCAATCTTCCGATTACAAGGCGAACTCCCAACTCTTGAGCCACGATCGCCTCTAATATATATATTTAGAGAGCGAGAGATGTGTGTTGATATGGCGTTGCAGGTGACAGTGAGGGTTGTTGGTACACTTTTTCAAGTGATGGCGAACAGTTTGACTTCAGGATTAGGCATAGCAGCAACATGGCCATAGTGGGATATGATGGGATGATTGGCCAGGAGAGAGTGCTGCTTGGGAATAGAAGATAACTGTGCTTGTTGTGTCTGTAGGTATTTTTTAATGCTCTTCCATCAGTGCAACAGCTTAATCTTCGGTGTAATGTACAAAAATAAAGGTTTTAGGTGTCAGATTTTAGGTCTCTGTGTTTAAGTGGTGAGTTGAAAAGGTCTGTCGTGATAAAAGGATGAGGGAAAAAAGTGAGGAGAGTGGAGGACAATCCCAGGGAGAGTACCTCTGAAAATAGGGAGCAAGCTACCTATCCTTGTGTTATTATCGAGCGCTAAGCTTTGTCTCTGTTCACCATTTCAGGGGACCCCAGGGGTTCTGGCATCGATCTAGTGTGCTTAGAATGCACTCCAGTGTCACCTATTTAAACACAGTGAGCCGCTAGCCAACAAAGACAAGCCTTTATTTATCAAGCCTCTGATTTTGGCTGCACGGATGACAACCTGATTAGCACTTAAAGGAGCTCTTAAATCTAATATTGGAATAAGTGGAAGCAATCTATACATAGAGGGAGACAACACACTTGGTCAGAGAGAGTTAGAGTGGAGGATGAACAGAGAGGTGAGTGAGTGTGTCATTCATGAGGTTAATGAAGGGACAGGGTGGGATGGACTAGATGAGGAGTGTGTGACAGAGACAAGCGAATGGGGATGAGAAAAAGAGTGTGTGCGACAGAGACCGATGGGTGAGAAGTAGAAGGAACAAGTGGATGAGAGAATGAGCATGTGATGGAGGAGTGGTGGCAAAGATTGAGGGGACCAGATGAGAGCATGAGTGGCTAGGACAATAAAGGAAAGTCAAATGAAGGGGCAAGGATATTGTGAACAAGTGAAGGCCTGAGCAAATGAACAAATTGCTAAGCAAACAAGTGGGGAGTGAGTGTGTGTTTCTGTGTGTTCATGCAAATTGTGGGGGCGTTGTTGCACATGTGCGCTTGCAGGCAAATGAATGAGTGAGGCATGATGGAAGAGACTAAGTGAGTGAGTAATGGGGGTTAGTGATGGGTGTGTTGACAGAAAGTGTCAGCTTTAACCACACTGACCTGCGAATACAGGCTGCATGCACAAGTGGCTGAATTTGAGTGCCAGCTTGGACGTGAACCGACTGTAAAATTGGATGTGAATTTCGAGTTGGATGTGGAATGAATGTAAATAGGAAAAGTAGGTGGATGGTGTTTGCACATTTATATCTATGTGTCAGGCTACTGTCGTTTCTACATCATTTTAGATGAGCCCAGGAGATGAGCATCTTTCTAGCCTCCTTGGCACAAAAGCTCAGCTACATTTGAACACCTCATTTCATCTTCTGTGTAATTATAGAAGGTGGGTTTGGGCTGTGTAATTTTTCAGGGAACCTCTTCTATCCTTGCCTCTTGTCACCCAGAGAGTACCAAAATTGAGGCTTGTATTTTTAGTTCAGCTTAAACGCCATTAAAAAATAATCTCAAGCTTCTTGGCATGCTATAACTGGGAACCATTTTGTTTCATGTAATAGACAAGTTTATTTACTCTCCTAGGGAGAGGAACACTAAGTGATGCCAGTGCTCGATTAGAGAGGAGCTGTTACTAGAGAGCAGCAAGATAATTTATTCTTGCTTTCTTTCCCTTGGGATGCCAATGGCCGATTTGCTTTCGACGCCAAGAAGTGTGTGGACGTATTTTATGTGCAACACTGTCACTGGGATGATGTTGGGACATTTGTGATTAGGCTATTGTCTGTCCAGCCTGTGCTGCACTCAAATCCTTCCCCCTCTTACCTCTTCTTCATCAGTAACCCGCCAGCAAGACAGTACTGAGTATAAAATGTCAGGAGAATTTGCATGGTATAAATGCACATACATTGTCTGCTCTTGCTGCTCCTTCATCAGGCTTTCACTTGTTTGGCTTGCTTGTCTCTCTCACCTTCTTCATCTCGTGAACTCCCCAGCATCCTTGGCTGCAGCACTCTTTTCTGACCCTGTCGTAGTCTCCTTCAGGGTCTGTCTCTTGGTGATCAAGCTCCATTATTTATGCTGTATCGTGTATCACCATCAATTCGTGCAGTGTAGCAGTGAACAATTGAGACAGATTTCCTTGACTGTCACAACAGCAGTGAGACCCGGCAGAGGTTTGGAAATGGGATTAGCCCTAAATGGAATTTAATTTACACCGTTGTTGTCTGTGGGACCTGTCTACCACTCAGACACCATGATTCACTCTGGTAGTGCTTTCTCCACTGTGTGTGTGTGTGTGTGTGTGTGTGTGTGTGTGTGTGTGTGTGTGTGAGTGAAAGATTACTGTTTTACTGCCCAATGGACACTGTAGAATTTGTAATGTGATGCACATGCGCAGCTGCTACATTTCTCCAAGGTGCTGAAATGCTATTCCTATTGTTGTGCAGTTTTGATCAGGTTTGTTAAAGAAAGTCTTACTTTAACAACTCGCAGTTGTCAGTGTTATGTCTATCAGCTTAGAGACCGAAAAATGTCTCAGTCCATAATAAGGCAGAAAATGCTTTGTTTTTTCCCGCTTGATTGATGGAAAAAGACACACCGCTTCCACAACAAACAAAATAAGATTTTTATGTCTAATTAGTGAAAAAAAAAAGAAATAATAATATCAAAATCCTACATGATTCAATTACCAGACCTTAGCCACGGCAGCTGGCAGGTCTTTGACATGAAATGTATAAGTGAATGAATGAGTAAATAGATAAAATGAATAAGAGCGAATCGAAGTGTGAATCAATGTTTATGGATCGGCATCCAAAGACCTGCTGTGCTACAGATGAAATGAATGTGGTAGCAGTTGTGTGTGTGTCAGCATATGTTTCTAAGTAAGGCAGCATCTGGGTATGAAAGCTGCAGTGATGCTTTTCAGTTGCATCAGTGTGCGTTCAGTGTGTACTGTGCATGTATGATGCATTTGTCCTTGGTACTTGAGGGGTGTGTGTGTGTGTGTGTGTGTGTGTGTGTGTGTGTGTGTGTGTGTGTGTGTGTGTGTGTGAAGGCGTGCGTGTGTGTGTGAGCAGTGTTTTTTCTTGTTTCCTGAATGGTAATGGTGGCTTCTGATGAATTCAGTTTCGTGTTTTTCTGACTTCCCAGCGCTCTTTATCCTTGCGCTTAACACAAACATAATCAATACTTGAATTAATGTGTAAGTAAAGAGTCAAAACATGTCACACTGGGCTTGGCGCAAGCTGTTGCTCTGCCCCCACCCCAGCAACCTTCAACTCAGCTGGGCTGAGCAAAGTCAAGAAGGAAGTGAGGAGAAAGAAAGAAAAACGTAAGTGTTCATAATGAACACATTATGGAAGTACATTGGAAGAATGTGTTCTGCAGTCTTTTTCTTCTTCTTTTTTTTTTTTTTTGCTGCTGTATTTATTTTACTAATTATTAGTCAAGAGATAATTATGACTTGCTGCATGGATGATGCCTCTTGACAAGGAAGGAAGCACTGTAGTGAATGATGTGTGCATTCAAGTGTTCAGGTGAATGTAGTGTTAGGTATGACGCGCACTGACTACAGAATGACGAGACAGGCCACAGGTGTGGGTGTCGGCTCAAGGCAGAGTGTGTGTGAGTGTGTCTGTGTGTAAGCATTAGCATTTGTGTGTTGTGTTTGCAGACAAGTGATGGGATGTGAGGCTCAAGAGGCAAAACGGTGAGTTTGTGAGTGGTGTATTCCTGTAATCTGCTCAGATCAGATCAACTAGAGCCAATAATGCCACACTGCTTTTCCTTTATCTCACACTTCTTTCTCTCTCTCGGTCTCTGTGCCTCCATCCTCTCTCTCCGTCTTTTTTCTTTTCACTGCAGTGGGAGCCAGCTTTGCTGCAGAGGGAAAGCTGGGGTAAAGATGGGGGGAGAGAGAAAAGACATACTAGAAAGAGTCTGGAAGATTGATGGTGAGAAATGGAGATAGGAGGGTGACTCGGAGAACAGAGGAGGAAGGTGGACGGGATTGAACAATAAACGATTACTGCTCTGCTTGTGTGTGCTCCTGTTAGAGCCTGATACCGAATCAAACAGTGCTCTTTCTTTCTATTGACACACGCACACTCGAGCACAGCCACGCACACACAAACACACACACTGGCCACAAGCATTTGAGTTTGTTTTTGGCCAGTTCTGGGTGGTGCTTGGCAGAAGAAATTAAGCCTAACAACCGTGGCATCTGTCTCAGCAGCAGGAGAGTCCCGCCTCCCCACCCACACATGACCTGCCCTGCTTTCATTCACTGAACTGCCTGCTGCCAGCCTCAGGATGGGCTGCTGCCTCCGCCACTGCCCACTACCCCTCCCGTCATCCTCTCTCTACCCCGGCCTCTCTGTACTGCCAAGCACTCTATGCCCGCACCCATGTTTCCCCTCAAGCCACAACCAGGAGTCTAGCGATATGGTTGCTTCAAATATTCATAAAAGCCACGCTGCAACATAGAGCTATCCGCTCCCCTCCATTTTGAGAGGCAATTCTCATGACGTAGCTTCTCTTGGCCCTGAACACAGCGCTGCGAGTCAGCTACTCTACTCTGCGGTCAGTCTATATGAACAGTACAGTATATACGCTAAGTAATAACCAGTGCTTTCAAAATTCAGTCTAGTCTCCCAACTGATTGCACGTGTAGCTAAATATAAACATTCCTCTTTTCTCTTTCACACTATTCACTATATTAACCCTCCCCCTCTCTCAGGGATGGGCACAACCATCAGTCGCTAAAGGGGTCGTGCTACTTAAACTACACTGAAGCATAGCTACAGCCAGTGAAAGCAAAGCTATTATGCATGCAAAGAAACATCCATTCCATACTTAGGCAAAGGCAGATTGCTGGGCCAGTGTGTAATTCATGCAAAGACTATTAGGAACAGAAATGTATTTCAGTTTTTTGTTTTGTTTTTTGGCACACATGAACACACAGGACCATAGAGTGAAGTGAGAGGCACCTTCCGGTGAAAGAAGTTCTACTATGAATCTGTTAGGAAGCCACAGGCTGGATAAACATCCATGTAGAGCAGCAGCAGATGCCTCCGTCTTCCTCTAATGCTCGCTCCCCCTTCTTCTCCTCTTTCATCACCTCACATGCTACCACCTACTCATTCCTCACTCTCTCCTTTCTGCTTCCTTTAATGAAGCCTCCCCCATCCTGCCTTTTCCTCATGCCCTCCATTTCTTTACTCACTTTCTCTATTGTTGTCTCCAGTTCTAATTTTCTCTCCATCTCTGTCCCTATTTATTTTATTTCGCCTGTCTTCTCATCGTGCAGGCTTCCTGCTAGTGCAGGGCCATGCTGCTTATCCTCCTGTATTCGCTCATTGTATCTGCAGATTATTTCTCGTGGGAGCATCCCGTATGTGCTCTCCACCATACTGTTTTATCTACCTCATCAAGTGGGCTAGAGTGGATCAAGATGGGCGAGGGTTAAGACATGATGCTCTGGGTTGTGGCAAAAAGGTGCCTCATAGGGATGAGCACTATCAGTCATAGAAAGGCGTGGAAAGATGATTTCTGAACATTAAGGCATTATTTGTAAGCATGTGCCACTGTTATGATGAAGTTGTTAAGCAACAGAGTGAGCCAAACAGCAGCTGGTGAACTAAAGATAGATGAGATGGCTACTGGAACTAATGTGGCAGTTAAGTCTCAGAGCATGAGCTTGAATAATATTAGCTGTTAAGTTCTAGAGATCACCTTTATGTGATTATTTCAACTGCATTGGGTCACCCGCAAATTGGCATTGATCATTGTTGGTTGGCTAGCTTTTAATGGCTGGGCCAGTGTTTAATGTTCCTGTCAGGGAGGGGTTATCATGTAACCTGTTTCTCCTGTCTCCTGTCCTTGCAACTGCTAAATGGCAAGCCATCTTCCTAAGAGAGAAGGCGAGAGAGCATGAAAAAGAGAGCAGTGCAGCACAGACCCCTTATTAAAGCTGTCCTCAGAGGCTGCCCTCTGTCTGATTCCCCCTGTAAATCTCACCTTTAATTGGAGAGAGTACAAAAAAAGGAGGTGGCTCAATCACAAATCTGTGTCTAGAAGAATGAGTGCGGGAAGGGAGACAGGCAGAGCGTGAGACAGTCAGATAGCCGTACGTGTGAATGTAGGGATTGTGCCCAAACATAAGTCAGCTATAAATGCAGTGAGCCTTTGAGAAGTGAGATGACATATTTACATTCACCTGGGATGTAGGAGCCTGGAGGTGAAAAGATGAAAAGGTAGCATAGTAATGGAGAGAGACGGGCAGAGAGGTGTGCCAAGGGTGATGCAAGGAGAGGAGGAGAAGGACAATGGGTGAGGAAGGAAAAAGTAATGGAGGGAGACAAAATAGAAATGGCTGGCAGTGAAAGAAAGGGAAGGTGGATGCATGTGTGTGAAAGAACGAGAGAGAGAGAGAGAGAGGTAGAAAGGAGACAGGATGATTTCACCAGAGTTGTTGCCTGACTGTCCTCCCTTAATGGGGTTGCCATGACAACAGTGTATAAGAGAGTGAGGCACCAGCAGTGTGTGCGGTATGTGGATGTGTGTGCGTCTGCCCTGCTCCTTTAGTGACTGATTATCTGTGAAACAGTATACAATGTGATACCATAACACAAGTGCACCTTAGTCGTTTTTTTTGTTAGAAGGTGGGTGGGAGTTTATTTTCCCTAACTGTTTATTTGCTTCTATATATTTGTTTGAATGATGAAACGAGGGAGAGAGGCGACGAGAAAGAAAGGAGAAGGTCTTCTGTTTGTGTCGCTGGCCTTACTAGCAGAGCCAAGTAGGTGTGCAGTAGCTGTCGTGCAGTGGCCATGTCACTTGTGCCGCTGGCAGCCACGCTGAATGAGGTTAGGTGATGTCACGCCAGTCAGGTGACAGTGTTTGGAGGACCCAGCTGTCACAGAGCAGAGGCGGTCCCACCGGAGCGCCGATCTGTCATCATTATATTAATGACACGCGTAACACTGCGGTGTCATTCCTTACGTGCGCCAAAGCTAACGAGCAGTGCCTTAATTGTAAAATTAATTAAAAAACATTTTGATTAAAGACCAGTCTCCGCACCCAAGATGCCTCCATCTTCATCAGCTTTCATCCCCCCCCACCCTTTGAGTTTGACGCCCAGAGACGAGTTTTCTCACTTTCTTTCTCTCTGTTTCCCCCTACATTTGCATCTCTGACCTTCTTCCCTTTCATCTGTGTGCTGTTTCTCCTTCAACCTATTGCAACTCACCAACATGTTCACTAGCCCATCATTTTCTCCTCCTCTCAACATACTCATTTTCCACTATCTGTCACTCTCTTCTTTCGTTAGGCAAATTACAACTCTCTTATGTGCTCAATCTCTATCCTCATCCCTCCCTCCCTCTCCTCCTCTTTGTCTTTTCCCATCAGGCTTCCCTCTGTGCTGCTGTCTCTCTTGTTTTTCTCCCCATGTCTCCATTACTCAGTTTTACTTCCCTAGTATGCCTCCTTATATATGTTTATAATCCTTGGCGGAGTCATACAGAAAGGAAAGTTGCTTTCGTTGTCTATGCTCAGCTTTGCCTTTTAACTTTGCCCCCACTACCCTTAAGTCCTTTGTTTCCTTGGAGATTGGTCAGCTCTTTCTCCTTCTCCCCTCTTTTCCAAAGCCCAAGAGCCCCAGGAAAGAGGGAGAGAGTGATATGGTGAGTGTATGTTCTCTAACATCCCTTCTCATCTTTCCTCTCCTTGTGTTGCTCTCCATTGTTCTCTACACACTCCCCTTGTGTGGTATGAGGTCAAGTTTATCATTCTTCCACAGACTCCACAAGATTCTTGCCTTTTTCTTTCTCTTTGTGTGTGTAAGCCTCAGAACATACAATGTATTTGAGTGGAAAATTTAAAGGTGTGTGAGTAAGAATATATATCTATGGGACAGGATAATAGGCACACCATTCCTCATTAATGGTATTTGTTGCAATAATGATACTGAAAAGTAGGAGAAATTGATCATCAGTGAGCAATCAATAATGGGCTGTACCGATCAGACCAACAGTTTGTCACCATGCAGATCGACGTCCCTGTAGGACACCAGGCTCTTGGGGGGAGGGTGTTACTTCCTCACCACAGGCTGTTATGTTCATTTATTCAAGAGGAAACACAGGCACAAACAAATGCCAGTCTGATGAATGTCTGTTTTGTGCATAATTAGGTAAAGATAGCTCTTAGCCAATAGCGGAATGGATTCATGAATTAAGTCTTCCTCTGTGAATAATGTGCTCTAAACATGGGTATTGAACAGCTCAGGAAAAGCCCACAACTTTTTCATGTTCCCATAATAACTACGTAGGGAACATGAGAATGTGAGAAAGGTAAGTTTGGGAAAATCTACAGACAGAAAACAAAATCAGTTGCCTACATGGAACTGGCTTTCTCTTCTTGGCTAGCTTTTCACAAAGCACTCCTGTTGGCCCTTTTTGCAGGGCCTGGGCTGTTTTTGGAGAATAGCTGGCAGTAAAAGAAAAGATAACAAAATGACTGTAATACCGGGTGGAGTGTTACCATAGAAACACAGCGTCACAGCTCCTAAGCAGATAACACATTCAGTGATATTCCCTTCATCGTGATTCCCACATCTGAGGATGAAGCGGGAACAGGTGTGATCAACAGCTTTCTTAAATATAACAGGGGAGGGGGTAAGGGAGTGTTTGGCACCAGGGCGGACAGTCTCTCTCTGAATTTTAAAGCTTGTTTTGTTGGAATGACAACCTTGGGGAACAAACTTGAGATAGGTACGATGCTGTGCCTGCATGTGCTAAAATGCAGAAACAGGTGATGTCAATCTAAGTACATCTGCAAAGCACATATACATTCTAGCACAAGTTAAGGTAGTAATGGTCTCTCTAACAGTTTCTGTTACGTTCTGCATGAAGCAATTTCAAGTCAAACACCATCTGTTATTTACCACCATCTGATTAACTGTGGCCATAATTTTATTTATATTCCTTCCTGTACGCGCGATCCCTTTTACACTACTTTTTTTCTATTCATGTCTAGAGAAAAAGAGGAAATGGCAATGTTGGACAAGATGTTCAATGTGTTACTCTTCACATTCATGTCTGTGAGGGGCTGGCCCAAAGGCAGCTCACCAAACAGCTGTCTGTTAGCGCCAGCGAGTACACATTTGGTCCACTCGACCTGTAACGCTGGCACAGAGGGTGGGGAATGGTGTCCAAGTCTTCCTCTCAAATCCTCAGTCCATCCTCCCATCCCTTCTCATTGTCCCCGGGGCAGCAGGCGGGCTCAGCTAAATACTGATCTGCTTGAACGGGCACAGGTGCAGCAGGGGGTCTGTTCCTCTGCCAAATTTGGTGCTTCTGTTTCCTTTTGGCTTTTGAGAGGGTGTTGCTTCACTCTCTCTCACTTCTGGAGGGATTGAAAAAGCTGCAGATGCAAGTGTTTGATCAGCCGGGCGATACAACAGGAAAGTGCATAAAGAAAACAGAGGATATTGAAACAACAGAGAAGGGAAATTTTGATGAGGATTTTGAAGGACCAGAATAAATAACAAGAGTAATGCCACTGTTTGAAAAGTGTGCAGCCCTGGGACTGAAGATGTGAAACGGTGGTCGGGTTGTATGGATGGACACTGCAGAATGCCTTCAGCTGTCCTCCGGGAGCTGTGTTTGGTGAGGATGTGTGTGCCAGGGGTATCTTTAGAGACCTGCGCTGCAGGCATCCCTTTGGGTATGCAGGAAGAGGAGGGAATAGAAGAGAGCTCTGGTTTCATGTCTCAATCAGAGAGGCTTCAGGAGTGCCTCTCAAGGCTCAAGTAGAAGCTAACGTCCATTTGTACTGTATTTAAAAGAGAATGCCTGCACTTAAGGGTTGCTGATTGCTTCATGTAGCCGAACAGAGACAGTGAACGAAAGTAGATACATGCGTAAAAGCCTTGATACACTTAGAGATGGACACATAGCACAGCAAACCACTCTCTCTCTGTCTCTCTCTCTCTCTCTCCCAATGCCCTTGCTTTCTCATACGCTTTATGTCTCCCAGGACAGTGCTCAGAAATCTTGAAATGAGGCCTAACCCACGAAGCAAAGAGGGAGAGTCGTTTAAGCTAAGTTAAACAAGGGCACTTAGATTTTAAAGGGCCATAATCTTCAAAAAGGAGTGCTTTAAAATCAATTGACAAGACATATAAAAGGTAAAGACAGATTGAAAGGAGCAAGATATAGCTGTTGGCAGTTAAGTGACTTATTTTTATGAATGGACATCTTTAATTGAATGTCACCCATACTTGTTGTGCGCTTGTATTTTTGCTCATGTGCAAGTGTTCTGGTTGTGTGTGTGTGTGTTTGTTGGGCAGTGCAGGTGGGCTGGATCAGCATCCAGAGTAGCACTGAGCCAGTGATTCAGTCGGCACAGTTTGGGCCAGAATCCAATCAGGGCAGCCATCTGGTGACCAATCAGGGCCCTGGTTGTGATGTCACAACAAAAGAGATCTGGGTTCCATGGGAGCGGGAAATGCCATGAATCACACTGGACCTCTGTGCTGTTGGAAATGGCTAGTTGGGCTGCAGCTCAGACCATCAGGACATAGCTATGTGAACGTCAGCAGACTGGATTATGAGACATGAGTTTGGCGGACTCTGCTGCTGAGGAGGAAACTGTTGTGGGAAGTGATGTATTTGTGCTTCTGCACTGACAAACACGCATTGTTGGCCTGTGTACAAGCTATTTTTTTGGTGGTTGAACAGCATAGTACACATGTCTTTGTCTTGTGGAGAAAATATGGCATTTCCGTCTCTGTTTCACATTGCAAATGCTGAGAGTGACACTGAAGCCCATGCACGGCCACAAGGGCAATTTACTGTAGCTGTTGTGATTGACAGATCTGTTAATTCTGAAGTGATTAATATTTCAAGACTCTTCTCCGTTTGCCTTTATAATGTTAAACAGTCTAAAAGAGCAAAAGCCACATCTCTGGCACTCAGTGAGTCAGCCTGACCCAGGCATACAGTAGAAATGTTGCCAGCTTTCACACTACATGCATTTAGCAGGAAAGGGATGGCGGATGGCTGGGTGACAGAATGAAGTCACAGGAGAATGGCTGTCACTACCAAAAGGCCTTCTACAGGATCTGTAGGCAAAACAGGACAGCCTGGCAAGAGCTGGTCTCTGTGAAAGCTGACCTTAAAAACCTTCACAGCTCCAGATATTGCTGTAACACACTGGTCTGTGAATATTTTATCAACCTTTAAGCAAGCTGTAGAATGTAGCAAGTTGGCTATGATGGCACACCTAGTAATGAAGTGCTATACTGTGAAGTCAAATCTTATGTCTCTGTATATTTAAAAAAAAACAGGTTTAAATTGAAATGGTAGTGGTCAAACTATTCTGTGGTTTGAATGCAAATCCCTCAGCTGTGATGTACACTAGGATCAGAGGCGGAATGGACTGTTGTGCATACTAAAACCAGTTAAATCCATCCGCCTTCCCACTGGTACTTATTTGATCAGTAGAGTAACCATCAAGCCCCATAGCATGGGATTTAATATCAAACACAGGATTTAAACCATGTTCAATGGGCATGACAAGGATAAACATCAGTGCAAATGTGCAGTATAGTGATGGCCTTGCCTGCAAATGGGCAGCAGGGGTGAGGCAAAGGCAGCGTCTTGACATCAGTGTATACGTAGGTAAACAGGGGAGAGCCAGCAAGCTGGACCTCACTTTATACTTCACGCAGAGGGTGTGACTGCAAAAAAAGAGGGAGAAAAAATTAGGGAACAGTAGAAAAAGAGGAGTGCGAGGTAGAGGCAATCATGCAGAGAGAGACAAATCTGAAGGCCTTGCATAGAAGTGCAGGAGGTGGGAGGTGTATCAGCTTGTGGGACTGGCTGTGTGTGAGTATTTGTGTACTATGTGCGTGTGTGTGTGTGTGCCTGCTCTCCACCCTGGTGACTTCAGGTGTTATCTTCTTAGCCTCCAGACGTGACAGTGAGATAATTAGAAATGTTAACACTCACTGGAGCTTGTACTCCTATGAATTCTCAGTTTCGTTCTCTCTCTCTCTTTCATTTGCTGTGGCTTTCATAAACACACACACACACACACGCAGTCTCTCAGAATTATATTATCTCCCTTAGTCCAAGCATGTGTTATGAATGACACATGCAAAGCATGGCATGACTTGGCCATGTGGCAGTGGAAAGATATCTGTGGAAATAATGCCCTGAGTCCCACTCTTTGTTTATGTTTATGAAGGGAAATGCATTTTAATTTTCTTTTATGTATTTTTCTTCATTGGGTAATAATGAATTTGGTTAATTTGAATTTTGAATGAATTTTGATGGTATTTTGATCATGTGTTAAAATGATGATAGATGATGTAATAATCTTTTTTAAAACCAACAGTGATGTGGCATTAATTGCATTCGGAGTTGAATTAATCACCCTTTAATATAAGATTTAAGGATGGTAAATAGCAGATATATTGTGTTTGCTTGAGTAGACGTAGACAATAGACATGTTTTTCTAGGCAGCCAACAAACAAAGCTCGATTTACTCAAGCAGTGGACACTGTTGAAATTCTGACAAATGTCTTGGCTCACAGAAAGGGAGAGGGATACAGAGAAAGACATGCTCACTGGAGTGTTTCACTTGGAAAAATGAAAAGTGACAGAAAGCTGACGGAGGGATGACAACCTTGTTTGTCCTTTACTGGATGATCAACATGTGTTACGTGGATATTGGTCCCAAAGGTGGACATGGGGCGGCTGATACAGATAGTTCCACGCTCCACTGGAATTCCCCTGTCTTTAAATTAGCATCCTAACTCCGCTTACTCAGCTAGCAGCGCAAGCTGTGGAGCAGTGTGTGAACACCAGTGAAAATGAAACTGCACACCGTTGACATCATTAAAGATAATCTTGGCTCATTTTGTGCTGGGACACATAATCCTAGGAAGATGCCATGCACAACAGGAGGAGCTAATTTTGTCCGTGCAAGGCACATAAATGCCTTCCTACTATCATCTCAGTTGCTCCCATCACCTTCCACACCTCTCATGCTTTGTTGGCATACTGAAGTACTATAGGTTGGTGTGCAGGAAACAGATCCCAGGTCAAGGCAAAGGCTTGTCTGGAGGCGTCTCCAGCGTGTGTCTAATTGAGCGCTGTGTAGTTAATTGTTTGTGTGTGGGAGGGGAGAAATCAATCTGTTTTCACACTGCCGTGACTTCTAGGCCCTAGGGTGAGAGACTGAAGCTGGCAGACACAGACGCACACACACATCAACAACTCTGCCAAAAAAGCCCAAAACCATGCCTTGCAAGCACAAACTTGCACATGCAGACCCAGAGCCTTCCTCTAATGGCACACGCACTCAAACACACACATGCGCATCCACTCCTTAGAGGAAGAGGATGTGCATGAAAGGTTATTGAGTCAGGGTAAAGTCAGATCCATCTATCGATTGGATGCTCGCTGCGAGAGCCAGAAACGTGAGACCTGCACAGGTCAAAGGGGCCAAGAGAAAGTGGGGATTAGACACAATAAAAAAAGAGAAGAAAAGAAGGGGAGAGAGAAGGAGAATAGAGAAACCTACAGAGCTTCACAGCTAGCATCACTCCCTCCACGCCCATCCTCTCTGAATGCAAAGCAAGCGTTGTGCTTTGGAGTATTCGTAGAAGCTCTGTTCAGCTTCATGAACATGAGAGTGAGATTTTTCTCAATTTGTACTTTTGGTCAGTGCAATATGTCAGATCAGAAAGAAGAGAATAAAGACACATAATTGTTATCTTTTTATCTACATGCATTTTAGTAAATTATTCTATGCTTAATGTATACTGCATATAAATAATTAATCCTCAGTGAGCCATGTGTCAATTAACATATAAATGCCTTCTACAAATAATGAATTAATTTGCATATTTAGCTAATCAGCTCATTTGCATGTGTTTAGTTATCTTTAAGGGTGTTTCAGTTTATGACTGAGTGCTGTTGTCAGTGAATGCCTATTTGCATTTTAAATTTTTCACTTTGTGAAATTTTTTTTTTTCTTTTTTTTTGGTTTCTTGTTGTTTTTTTATGCTCTAGTCTTCTAAGCAGAGCAAAAGTAGACTGGTTTAGGCGACTTTGCTGCAAAATAGAATGCCACCTGAATAATTTACTTTTTCTTTCAGTGGCCTCATAGCCTACACACATCTCTTATATGAGCCACCAAAGCTCTGTCTCGCTTTGGTGAAAGCATCTGGTGGAATGTCTGCAAGTCCCCACTTGATTGGCTCAGAGTTATTTATTTTCACCCAGTCAGAATCTCTTTCATTATTTATGGGAATGAAGCAAACTGGGATATGATGATGAGATGTGAAAATATGATGAGAACCAGTGAGGGATTCGGGAGCATGCAAGCACAAAACAGGGGGATTACGGTGTGTGGAGGGGGAGAAATGTAAGGTTGAAGGGAGATGGGTGGAAGGGGAGGGGTGATAAGGTGGATGAGTTCAAACAGTACTATACTTCACTTGGATAGCAGGCGCCATGAGATGTCTGTTGATTCATCTCCCTTTATGCGCTTGGTTCCCTTTCTCTGCCGAACCTTTTTTCCCAAACAAAAGCAGACGGAGGGAATGATTCAGAGTGACCAGATGCCTGAGACTCCCAGAACGAAAGGGCAGAAAGGTCGCATCAAACAGGAGGCTCCATAGAGCCCACCGACCAGAATGAAATGTGTCGATGAACTGATGTACTCGGGCCTCCGGGGACAGGAAGGGATGAAGGGAAAAATGAGTATTTGAAAAGAAAAAAAGAAACTGAGGAGAGAGACAGAGCTGACTTCTTGTGTGTGAATGTTTTTGTGTTTAGGTGTAACCATTAGCCCAGTTTCCGTAACTCAGAAATCTACCACTGCATGTGCTATGAGTGCATAGCAGCGTTTGCAGTTCTGTTGTTTGAATTGACTAGAGAAGAATGCATTTTTATTGTCATTATTCGCATGTACAATGAGATTAAAAGCAATTCCTATCCAGCACAGACATGTAAAAGAAATTAGGGG
>NW_024582696.1:295923-305265 GCF_018398535.1 Haplochromis burtoni | reverse complement strand
GGGTAAAGGTGCACAGTTTTGCAGTGCTATGTACATATTCAAGAATAAACAAAGATTAGGAAAGGTTACGGAAACGTGTATTGCACAGTAATGATGACTGAATGCAGTGGGTTGAGGATATTTGGACAATAAGAGTAATGGTATTACACAGTGTGGATACTGAACAGTACTTTCACTAGCATTTAATTTCTGGGTTCATGTGTGTATAGTTGCTTAGTTTCACTCCATGATTTGTAGTTGGAGAGGTGGTCTGTACAGACCCTCTGGGTACTCTCCATGCACTAATGGGTGTTCACCTGGTGTGAATTCCGGTAAATGTTTCCAGCACTGCTTTGTTGATAATTAACAGAAGCAGACAGTGTAAAGTAGCACCTGTTATGCCCGGATTGACTGAACCCCCAAGCTTTGGGCTGTCTCTCCCAGAGGTCCTGTCTAATAATCAGACCACCACCACGTTTTCCTCCTCAAGGACCTCATAGCATGGATGCATGCACTTGTCTGATTGAAAGGGAATGTGTCAGAAACATGAATGTGCCCCTTGTCTGTTTGCAGCACTTGTATTTAGCAGTGTTTCTTAAAAAATGATCACTAGTTTAGTTCTTTCAGTTTACAGGTACATATTAATTTGACATTTAGTTGAATAGGATGCATGTGTTTTTGTTTGTGCACATGCCCGTGAATGCTACTCAGTTATTCCTAAGTGGCTATGAAGACCGCTGGTGTGCTGTGTCCATGTCTTCAAATATGTGTGTGTGTGTAGACAGAGAGATGGGGAAAAAAGAAAGAAAGTGACTGACAGCCATGTTTTAAAATTGGGGCAGTCAGGCCTGCTGTGTCAGAATCTCCTGATGCCCACTCGGCACATCCCTAAGCTGGATAACCTTGGCAGGCAGATTGGGGTCAGTACTATCAAATCAGATACATCACTCATACACACACATAAACATACACTCACCCCATTCCACAATACAAATCACTCTGACATATGCATTTGGAAAAGGTAGATATGTTTGCATTGGGATAACACACACCCGCACTCTAGTCCTGTGACCCACAACAAAATAATCTCTCTGGATAACTCCAGACAGCTATGGATGGGCAAGGGAGTACAGTTCAAGTTAAATTTTGGTTTTATTTAAATTGGCATAAACTAGTTAATCTACTTCTCGGCTATCATGAGGAGAGAAAGCAGTGTGGTGATAAATGTCCAGATGTAATCATCTGAGGTTTAATTAATGTCCTCTCATTCGAAAAGCTAAAAAACACACTGAAGTGCTGCGTGTCTTCATGTGTGTGTGTGCGTGTGTGTGTGTGTGTGTGTGTGTGTGTGTGTGTGTGTGTGTGTGTGTGTGTGTGTGTGTATGAGACTGCGAATTAGACATTAGGGCTGCTAAAAACAGCACTCTTGAGCTATTGTGTTAGAAACTCAAACCATCAGCCTGGAAAATGAATTAAAAGGTGGCTTTTTCAAAGATATTTAGAAATAGAAGTACAACGTCTCATAAGATGACTGGAAAATTGAACACAAATTTTTGTTAACTAATCACCATACAACAATGTACAAAACAAAAATCTATAAAAACAAAATGTTGGTACTTTTCACTACTCACCCTGTGATCACAGTCCTCCACAGACTTCATTGGAAATGATTCAAATAGTTCGTCTGTAACAAATAATTGCCTTTTCCCAATAAAATGCGTACATTCGTAGATTTTAGTAGGCCTTTCTGACTAACTAGCTTCATTCAACCCAAACTGATGCCCGTGTAAAGAATGTCGGTCTCTAAAGTGGCAGGTTGAAGATGTAACGGAATAATTAGTGGATAGTGCCACTGACACAAAAGATGGATACTTCCATTGTATGGGCCTCAGCAATGAGATGAAAAGAATGTCAACCTATTTTTAAATGTCACTGTCTCTTTTTGTTCTGAATCCCTGCTCTACTTTGTGCCACAGATCTAAACTGGGTCAACATCACATGTGGTGCCCCGGTGGGCTCTTCAGTGTGTGTACATGTGTGATTGTGTGCATGTGTGCGAACATGTGTGCAAGTGCTCCGAGCCCTGACTATGTGCATCTTAGCATAAACCAGCACTTGGGACATGGTGTCTACAGTTTGCCTCGGGTGAATCCCAAAGGTAGCTAAACAGCTATGAATTCATTTTTTCCCATCTCACTTTGTGTTGTCTACACATTATCTACAAATTGTTTAAGTCTGTTATCATTGTTACTTTTAGAGAGAGCGAGCTCTGGCTAGCGATGACACTCACACTCTCAGTGTGTCTGGTTTGCATCCATAGCGTGCTTCTTCATTCCATGTGCTTTGCTGTTGTGAACTGTAGTGCAACAGTGAGACGGGGATTGCCTTGTTGGAGCTTTCAGATTAATAGGCACTGATAATAACACACACAACTCACAGCGCTTTTGTCCTTAATGAAGATGGATCTAGCTGGGCCTGGCGGTGCACAGGCACTTGGGGTGGCAACCTGCCAGTCACAGCCAAGTGACATCTGGGAACAGCTCGGTGAAAAGGGTGGGATGGAGCGTCACTAGAGAGTACAATTTCATAACATTATCATGTTATATCATAATCCATTGTTGGTGGCTCATAAGATTAATGTCGGAGCCGGCAGTTATCACTCTTTTTGTTTAGACTTAATGGTCATAGTGAATTATTCATTTCATTTCATTGATTTGCAGTGCAACTCACGCTGACAAAGTTGACAGCGCAGGTTGACTGATAGTGAGTATATCTAATCTGACTGTGAGGTTAGGAAGAATGGGGAAGGAAAAAACCCCCATTAGAAACAAGATAAAGTTATGTGTTGTATAAAATAAGACTTTGCCATTTGTTTGGTGCGAAATTGACTGAATGAAGCTGAATAAATATTTTTGAAATGGTTAGCATTGGTTAAGGGATGGATGCCAAACTGGGTCAAGGGTTTAATCCCCGTAAGATATTAGAGCTCATTAGACTTTGGCTGCAACCAGTATTTGTGTGAGAAGACAGGTGGGTGCTAAGGTCACTTCCTCTGGCAGCCATGGCAGGCATCACAGGGCAAGCATTGATGGGTAGTGGCATTGCCTCCTGTTGCATCAGTAATAATGAACAGTGACAAGCTCTCCACAGCCACAATAAATCACAGGCCACACTGAAGACACTGAAGACCAGGCTGGGAGCATGCTTTCTCTTCAGCGCGGTGTCAGTGTTGACGAACAGACTGACTCGGTGGCTAGCAGCGGCCTATCTCTATCGCTCATTCACAGATGCTGCACTGTTATCGCACACAGTCGACCCCCTTCAGGTATTCATGTACTCTGGTTAGCATGTACAGCTGTCCCTCAGGAATATTGGACTCTTACTGACTGCTTTATAGGTACTGTGACTTTTTAAACAACTACTACTGTTGGAGAAATAATATTAATAGTCAAAGCATATACTCTAGAGATGAGGAGGTGTGTGGGTTGGGGTTTGTGGAGAGTTACATCCAAGGGCTGATACTGAAGCAGGAAATAATGTAGAGGAGTGTCTGTTGAATAAAGTGAGAATGGCTCTTTTTTTTCTCACTCCCCATTTCCTTTGCCTTTACCTCTTTGGCAGCCACACTAGCCATGTTTGATATCTCTCCACTGTGTTCTGCAGCTCTGCAGATTCCCTTGTCTCATTTGCATTCCCTTAAAGCACACTTCCATTAAAGTCTCCCCCTGTTTTTTGTCTCTTCCCTCTTTCCTTCTGTTTCTTCAAATAGGTCTTTCTTCACTGGGTTGCTCTTTTGGAGAGAGTCTTATTCCCTGTTGACTACACAGCCTATCCCTGCTCTCCCTGAGTCAGTAATCAAACACATTGGCCCTAATACACAGGCCATTACAAGAGCTCTGATGTTCCATCTGCACACAGACGGCACAATGGTGTCATTATATAAACAGCCCTGCTGCTGCAGCCAGCAAGATACTACCACACCAGAGCTTCGCCCTTAACTGACCTACCCCAGTAAATGGAGGTGTTGGGATGATCTGACCTGAATGTGCTTGTGTAGCTGCTGCTAGCTTAACAATATTATCCATCCTAAATTACTGCTCTCGTGTTAACATTACAGGAGGCTATCATTTCTCACTATGGTCAAGCAAGTGGGCTGCTCAGCATCAATGCAAATGCAATAAAATCAGGTTGTTGTGTAGGAATAATATCTAATGCTATTATGTTGTCGTTGCTAGCATGCTAGCTTTACCAAAAAGGATTAGGGAGATTAACGATAGGCCCAACTGGAGGATAACAATGAAGAGGTTGGGAGGGCAGCGGTTTATTCAAGGTGCTATCAGATGTTAAGTGTACAGAGCTCATATTGTACTTTGTGGAAAATGCCACAATTCTTATGAAATGAAATGAAAATTTCATGATTTCCTTTTCTTTCGAATCACTTTTTCTCAATAAAGCATAATTCAATCCATTCAATTTAAATAGCACTAAAACTAAGAGAAACTCTTTGTCAGTACCAGATTGATATGATTGCATGTTCTCTATTAATTTTGACATGCAGATGTAACTGTTAAGTCCAACTTACCAATTGGGCTAATTTGGATAATCATTTAATCATTAAATTTGACTGTCATACCTCAGCATCTTGGAAGACAGATTTGTCAGTAGAAGTACAGACTCCCACTCAGCAAAGCTTGATTGCAGATGGTGGCGGTAATGATATTTCATGGTATGTCTGGTACATTTCGAAAGGAAAAGTAGGATAATTATATTCACTTTGGCGAGTGATTAGTTTTATGGAGGTGAAGAAGTAATTAATGAATTCCATCTCATCCTAATTTATTGTTACACTTCCTTGTATGGCTCCCTCTTGCCTAACTCAAGAGAGTACAAAGGAGTATCGAGTGTGACAAAGCTTCGGCACCAATGAGTCAGAGGGAGAATTACTTAGAGGCCCCCAGGCAAAGCACAGGTTTTTGTCATTCTTTGCCATCTCATCATACTATACACAATACGGCATAGATAACCTCCGCAAATAATACTTTCCTCTGAAATGAAGTGCCTGCCTTGGACATGACTGATGCCAAACCCAAGCAGCGCAGAGTAAATACAACATGTATTTGTTTTCAATTTATTCCAATTTAATCGCATGTCTTTTTGAACTGAATTTTTACTTGATTACAAATATTTAATGCAGCAGTTTGCATCACTTTCTGATTTGTAAGTGAGTGATTGCCATTCAGTTTCGCACGCTCGGCTGTGTCGGTTGCTAGGAGGCAATCATTTCCTTCATAGCGGGAGCTTTGCTACTGAACCAACTATTTGTTGTTGAAGCATCTGAGGCATAAACATCAATCCTAATAGCACGGGAAGCGCTTGTGCTTCATCATCAGATGGAAAGACTTCTCTTTGCATGAAGAAACTGACCGTCATAATTTATGACTGTCAAATCTTTAAATCAATCACGAGTGTTTTCCCAGCTGAATAAATTTGTGTTTGTGTTATCGTGATCCCCGCGTCGCCCCCCATTGCCCTGCATGATTTTGGCTTGTTCTCTCAGCATACCTCATTTTCGAATGCACTGAAATGCTAATTAAGATGTTAGGAGGTCCCAGAACACTTTATGGGTACAAGCTATTTTTGGAAACCTCAGAAAATTTGCTTTAAAAGCTGCAGCGTTTGTTCAATCGAGTTGGAAAACTTTCTGCCGAGGCGTTGGCCAGTCACACACACACACACACACACACACACACACACACACACAGAGAAAGTGATTTCACTCACACTTATCATACTTGTCTCCTCCACCTTGATATCAACTTCCCTTTTGTGGGAGAAAACAGGAGAGAGAAAGCCTGAAGCTGCAGCAGCTCTGAGAGTTGCACCAGCTTTTCTAATTATGCAGCAAAAACTGTCTACGTAAACTCTTTGTTCTTCTGTCTCTTGATTCTGGTCAGGTAATGTTACTAAATGCCTCTTTCTTCTGCACAGAAATGATTTGAGTGATGGGGTTAACGTGAATGGTTCATGTGACAGACACACACAGCTTTTAACATTTCCCCCACTCTGCACTGAAAGGACTTGTGTCACCCTGTTCTTGATGAGCATGTCTGCCATAGCAAACAGATTCTAATGATCATGGTGATTATCGTAATGATCCAATAGAAGTGGATAATGAGGTTATTTGCTTTGGATCAAGGCGGCCTGTAAATTAATAGCTAAAGAAACAGAGTGTAGCATGTGAAACAAGATAGCAGATCTGTGCACTTAAATGTAAATCTGCCGCGTTTGTCTTTGTGTTAACACAAGCGATCGCCATTTGCCCGGCTTTGCTTTATTCGTCATCCTCCTCACCTTTACACCAGTGCTCTGAAATTGCCGTCCACTCTCGCTTTTTGTGGGTTCCAGTCTCACAGGGATATGATGTTCTGCTCTATTAGAAGAGAAACAGTGATGATAATAATGGTGGATGTGATCAGTGCAAAAGGGCAGGCTTTGGCCTCAGGCATGTAACATCCTCCAAGTAGGGAGAGCACAAAGAGAGAAGACACCCATCTCACACCCTCCAAAGAGTCCTAACCTTCTTCCACCCAGAGGCACGCTGACTCATAGACACAAGCAGAAGAAATACTTTCCCTTTTGCCTTTACTCGTCCATTTTTACTATTCCTTTTGCTGTTCTCACTTGGCTATTTTTAGCTGTTTCCCCTCCCATTCTCTAGAATTTATTCTCCCTGAACAGAAAGTCATCCTTCACTTCCCTTTCTCTTTTTGTTCTTTATTTGTTAGTTACTCGGTCTGTGTGATGCTTCCTCTCTTTTCATTTCTTGATCACCTCATTCCTTTGTTTTGTCATCTCTTTTTGTCTCATTTCATTCACTTTGGCCTTGCATTCTTCCTTTATTCCTTCCATTCTCCCTCCCCATCACACTGAAAATGAACATTTCATAATGCCAGCTTTCTTTTTTGTCACAAAATAAAACCAATTTATCCACCCAGCTCCCTCTCTCTCTCCTTCTCTCCCTCAATCACCAGCCTTGCCTCCCTCCTTGCTCTCTTTACCCGGCCCTCTTCAGAGACCACAGGAGAGCTATTGTTGAAAAGCACAAAAAGAAGCACAATCAAAAGAAACAGGAGAAAAGACAGATTTTTCTTACACTGAAGCACAAATGTTGGTAGGAAAAACAAATGCGTGTCATTGCACTGAATGGAATCACTTTTTGACCATCAATGATAAAGCGAGATTTGGGATGAGGTGGGGGCTGCGGGATAGCTTGAGAGTAAATGCCGTGAGAGCTGTGGAGCTGAGTAGTACATTGCATGTCTATTGCTGTTTGTTTACTGCTCTTCTACTTTTTCTTTGTCCCTCCTGCCCTCCCTCTGAGCATGTCCTTTTCTCTCAACTGCTGATCATAGAGGGTGGTCACACAACACTCAAATTAAGGCACAAGCTGCATTAGTTCAGAGGTTGTGTGTGTGTGTGTGTGTGTCTGTGTGTTGTGCATACAGTGTATGATAGAAATAAACGCTGGTGCAAAGAACAGCTGCTGTGAATGTGCTTGCCACTCAGTTCTGCTTTTATTCGCTCTCCCTCTTTGCTATTTGCTCTCTGCATCTCTCTCTCTCTGCCTTGCTTGTACTCTGCGATATCCAACATACTAATCCATGCAGCGACACCCGGGCAGGTTGTGGGCCTGCATTGCCACTGGGGAAGAGGTTAAATATCAGAGAAGGTCACAAAGAGGCGGGGCTGGAGAGGTCGAAGGAAAAACCAAATCAGCGATGATAAAGAGAGGGGCGAAGCCGCTCACGCCCTGCCGTCTTTGCTACCAGATGAAAAGCACTGCCATGCCTGCGTGATGTTGTGTGTGTTGACATATTTAGCAGGATGAAAAGCTTTGATAAATGAAAAATGCAGGGACTTTTATAATCCCAACTGTCTGTTTTGAATTCTAAGTTCAGGTTTATAATCAAGATTAGGATTACATTTATTTTTGTACAGATATACACATAGTATGATAAAAATTTCTCTGAACTATTTGAGGATGTCACATAGTCTGCAATATGCACTAAATCTGTCATCTTAAAGATTTATCACAATCATGCATTTTTATGTTTGATCTTTTGTGTGTGATTAAGCGAGATTTATTTTCTTGCATTTGGAAAGTTTGGCTCTAGATTAAGATTCGTTTTTTTTTTTTATCTCACACAAATATGTGGAGCTAAAACTGTCACAATAGACCATCGACCACAACATTAAAACTGTTGAAAGCCAAAGTGAATGGAAAAGTTGATGCTCTACATCTGAATGTTACATCGACACATCCCAGAAAGCTAAAAAAAATGGAGCAAAGCATCCTGCTCATGGTGTTGGCACCACCAAGCTGGAAAATGCACTCATACTGCAAAAAAGTGCCTGAGGAAACCCAAGAAATACAACCAGAAAAGCCAAAGCACTGATCCCAAATCCAAACTCAACAGACCATACCATGGAGCAAGGCCATCCATGATGTCCCCAAATCTACTAGAGCCCCAATGCCACATACTGCAGACATATCTTGTATCCAGACCCTGATAAGTCACAAGTGTGTATTCTGGTGGTGTTCTTGAGTGGACTTAAATAATATTCAGCATGCGTTATGTTATGTGGCTGATTGGTAGCAAGAGTGAAGTGCTGACTGTAGGTTAGTTGAAACTGGTATAGAGCACAGAAAATGAATGGAGTCAATAAAAGCTCCATACAGTATCCCAGCGTGTGTGTGAGAGAGCATGTGTGTGTATCATGCAGTAAATGAAATAAGACAAAGCAACCGGCTCCCCACTAAAACAAACAAACACTCATACAACACAAAGAGATGTAGACCAATCTGTCTGCTCCATCAGCAAACTCAGCAGGAGCAGTGTTAGCTATAACGATACTATCTTTACTGTTCTCTGCCTTCTAGCCCCTGAAGGGGCAGAGCAGGCTCCACTGTCAAAAAATCAGAGCTCAAGTTCCAGATTGTGATTTATTTCATTAGGCAAATGAGATGTGTGAGCCCCGCAGCACCGCTGACTGAGTCACCGCTTTTCACTGTCTCGATTTGTATGCACGCCTGCAAACACAAACACACGCACACATAGAGAAGACATGCATTTTTCACGTGAAAATAACTCTGTTAACAGCCCCAAAACATATGTAGCAAGTCTGATTCAATCAAGCGTCCAAACACTTGAGAGTGATGAGCTGGTAGTGGCAACAGCTGTTGCCAAGCCATCTTGCACAAAATGGCCTCCGATTTCCCAACTGATCATTCTACCTGACCACCACAGGGGGAGCCTCTCTCCTCTCCTCTCCTCTCCTCTCCTCTCCTCTCCTCTCCTCTCC
>NW_024582696.1:252301-295903 GCF_018398535.1 Haplochromis burtoni | reverse complement strand
TCCTCTCCTCTTCTCTTCTCTCCTCTCCTCTCCTCTCCTCTCCTCTCCTCTCCTCTCCTCTCCTCTCATTTAAATGCTGTACAGAGAAGAAAAAATAATTTCCTTTTTCTTGACGTATGCACATACAGAATTTTAAGAGACTCCTAATTCCGTGTTTTTTCTTTCCGCTTTGCCTGCAGGTCCACCCTCAAAGTGGGTGTAAGCTGAGGAAGTGCCCCCCAACTCACCTGTGCCTGCTGACCACCTCTGACCACCTAGACCAGTTCCTTACACTTCTCGGCCTCAAGCATGGCTCTTGCAGTCTGGATCGTCTTCACTTGTGCTGTGGCTTCCAGCAACATTGCTCCATCCTCACAGGGTATGTAATATTAAAATTCTCTAGTGTTGTCTATATCATGACGAGTGCACATGTGTGCATCTGGATTCAGAATTTATGCGTTAAGATTCTGTTTTAACTCAACGAGCCAGCTTAGACTGTTTTACACACCGTAAGCTTCTGTTGGTTTCACCGTTACTTGTAGCCGGCCTGGCCTGAGGTTACTGCAAATGAGGATGCAATATTTATACATGTGATGAAGGTTGTAAGTGTATTGACTTGCTGACCAGGCTAGAAAAGCTGCACTTCATTAACTGAACTCTCTCTACAGGAGACAGAGAGAGAGAGTGTCTGAGCAAGGTGGATGTGAGAATGTCAATAAAATTTCTTGTCATCTTGATGTTAGTTGGAGCGTGGCAAGAGAATAAGGGGGAATCCGTGCATGTAATGGTGCCATATGTGTGACCTCCTTGAATGTGCCATGTACCATAAGATGTTTCGTTTTGTGTCGCATGTGCGCTAGCTGTTGTAAGCTTGGCAGCAGGTGACCTGGATGGGATGAAGTGATGCTGGAGGGTGTTGTGTATTTGTTGGAAGATATGTATGAGGGAAGGAACGGGAATTGCAGGGGTAGGCAGCGGGCCGAGGAGGGAAAGGAGGGGCTGCTGGGTGTCCTGCTAGTGGCCTGCCACACAGACAGCAGCACACCATCTGCTGTATGTTCTCCGTCAACTCTGTGCCAATGAGCCGCTGGGTGATGGACAGCCAGAATGAAGAGGAGGAGCTTAAGGACACATGGTTACCGCAGGGAGGAGCTAGCGATGAAGAAAGTGGGGAACAGTAAGGTGTGTTTTCATATTAGTGCTGATATCAATATTGGATTTAACATTTCCCCAGTGAAAGCTATGATTGGACAGGTGTGGCTCTAATTTGAGAAGATATTCTTTTTTCTCCTTTGGTTGCATCAGATCTGTGTGGCCCATGTTGTGTTCCATTAGGCCACTGGCATCATGTTGCTTTGTGTTTTACTTGTGGGTGTATATATTTGTATGAAAATAAGCCTCCACCTATCTGCATGACCTGGCACTTCGGGAATAGTAATAATACAGCAATAATCAGTCACAATCACTATCAGCGCACAGACAGAACATTTGGTTGGATGAAATTAAGAAGATTTTTTTTCTATTGGAATCAGGCACATTGCACATTTACATTGGCTCATGTTCACCCACACTGTTTTGGTGCACATAATTTTGGCAGTCAAATTTTGGCTGAAATTCATTCTCTCTTTTATAGTGTGACCAGAGGAGCAGGAGAGAAAAAGAAAGGAGAACAAGGGAAGTGGAATTTAAAGGAAGAGCGCAGGGTTTTGATGTGATGAGATCTGCTGAAATCCCTCTTAGACTAATCAAAGCTCATTTGGAAACCTGCATGATCATCACACATGGCTTCACAGTCTAATGTGTACTCCCTGCTCCTCCTCCGTGTCCCGACTAATCTGCGATGCTTTAACCTCACTCTGCTCCTGGCTGCACATTCTAATATTTACCCTTAACACACACCCATTTATTCTACTCTGGAAGTAGCTCTTTAGTGCAAATGTTCTTAACCAGCATGAGCTTTGTACACGTACGCCTCACATAGTGAATATTTATCCCCTTAAATCACTGTGCAGTTTTTCATTTGTCTTTGAGATCCAATGGCTGCGTGAGACAAAAGACAATATTTTCATCTGTGAATACAAACTCATACTAACCCAAGCAAATAAAGTCATAATCATACTGGCATATAGAAAATCCCTCCACTCCTTTGTCCCGGCAGTCTCCCTGACAGCCTGACATGCGTACCTTGACAAACAGAATGTCCCGCTGATTCCGCAGAATGCTTGAGAATGTACCACCCTTCATACATAGTGCTGCTGATCTGAAAGCCCATTAGGCTTGCTTAATGTGGCAGGCATTGCAGGCAGCTGCGCTGTACGTGATGAAGCCCTGACACAGAACTTTCATTTAGCACAGTGTAAAGCGTTGCTGTGTGCATGTGTATTTGTATTTATGTGCACCAGTGGTGGCAGGAAGACCATTACAAGGCTATTTGTAGGTCCTTTCAGTCTGCAATGTGATGGGTATGAATTTGCAAGCATACAGTATAGTGCATAATGTGCCTGTATGTCCATGAGTGCATGGTGATGTGTTCATGCGAGAGTCTGTATGGATCTTTGTGCTTATGTGAGAGTGCTGACATATCCAGATAGATGTGCGTATGAGCCTTTTTGTCTGTATGTGTGCGTGTGTGTGTTTGTGTGTGCCACTCATACCAGGATGGCAGTGCCAGCTGACTGGTTGAATCTGTTCTCATCTCCCCTGTATTTAAGCCTTTGCTCTCAGATCAGTCGTGTGGAAAGGCCCCTGGTCCTTTAGTGCACACGCAGACATTTTTATCTGTCTTCCCCTCCTCTGCCTGGCTTTTTTTCTTCCCTGCCTTTTCCCCTGAACAGTAGCTATTATTTAAGGATAGGGGACTAGCTGTTTTTACACATCTTCTCAACAAAGTGCTTAGTCTCTCGACTGTTCTCCAAGGGTGACACAATGTTTGAATGGGGACTGTTCTCAGTGTATGCTTTTGCTTTCTGTAATGTAGGGCTGTTCGATATAATGATATATATCGGACGACGATATAAAAACATCTATTGTTTGTTTCGTGGTGTCGCAAAATAAACTGTTTACGGCAATATTTTTTCATCGTTTTGATGGTCACTGTAGTGGCTATATTAATTTCTTAAAGTTCTCTCTTTCTCTTATATTTAATATAACCATACACAAGCGCCTGTTTTTATGCGTTGTGCTTAGCAACAAGACGGTAAAGCCATCGCGTGTCCGCTTGTTTATTTTCCACATAAACCTTTCACAATAAAGTTCAAGATCCTGTTGAGACTTTTCAAAATAAACTGAATCACGTGAAAGAGTATGCAGAGTATTTACAGATGAGAAGCAAAAAAGAGCCGTCAGGTGCTAAAAAATAAACCTTAGACTCAAACGTTAGAACAGGCTTTTCCCCGCAGCACGCGGTGTAATTAATATTTATATACGTTACAACTTATGTCTAAAAATGTATAGTTTCATACATCGTTAAAACACTCGACTCCAGGTACACGACACCCAGCTGGAAACACTTCACGCAAGTTGAGCCGAGATTCACAGAATTTACAGAAAATGTTAAATTTTTGTGATTCATATCGTTATCAGGAGGATACATGTCTTATATGATATGGATATGAGCTTTTGGTCATATCGCACAGCCGTAATGGAGGGCTACATAAAGAATTCACTATGCTGTTGCAAGACAGATGCTTTTTTTAAAATGTCTGAGCTGACAGTTTTTTCCAGGTCCAAATGTTGCCATATCCTAAATTTAAAAGTGGGAGCAAAGATTTAAAAAAAAATGAGTGAGTGAGGGTCTTAAAATCCAATATTGAATTTGCACAGTTAAAGACACGTCTTTCAGTCCTGCAGAAATATTAAAATTGTAATTTTAAAACAGTGACCTACTCATAAATTCATAAGAGCTGACTCTGACAGGCTTATGCCAATAATATCTTTAGAGGAGGCAATAAAAGAGTGCTACTAACACATAGCTTTTTGTCGCCGTGTACTTTCCTAAACAGCATGTAACTTTGAGGCTTCACAAGCAGCAGTTTGTATTTCCTTATTCCCTTCATTTTGTTAACTCACAGCTCTACACTTTTCGCTTGAGTATATGTCAAGCAGAGCACTGAAGCTGAATTAGTTGAACTAAATCACTGAATTAGTTGATTAGATTCAGTTGCATTTAAATGAGTCCATGACGGGAACATAGTAAAGATCCTTTCCTTGTTGAAATTAATTCTGAATGCAATTAATTTGCATTCATAAATACTTTTAGAACTACAAAGGCGCTGAGAAAGTGCATCACTCACCAAAGTCAGCGCTCTACCTCAAAGATTTGAAGAAAGTGATCGACTGCTGTGACAAAAATGTATTAGCTCTTCCTTTTGCTTTACTTCAAGTGTCACTACAATTATCACAGTGGTTTGTATGTTCTTGCTCATATGTAGTACAGTACCCACTCGCTATTTTTATGGTCATATTTAAGCACTCACTGCACATCTTTGTGGATAGAGATCTGAGACATGAAATGAAGAATATATATCTGTGTGTGTGTGCGTGTGTGTTTAACACACTTGTTAAATAGCCTGTCAAAAAACAAAAAACATATTTTAGAAATCTGTCAAAAACCTATATATTTACCTTTCTATTTATTTATTTATTTATTTATTTGGCAAATAACACATTGGACTTCTGTGTAAGTGTAACATTCAGTCACTAAGACAAATTTTCATCTCAGGAATGCAAATAAAAAATGGCATCTTAATCAAAAAAATCATAATGTGCTTCACATTTTTTCTGCTTTTTTGTAAAACAGTAAATTTGAAAATTCATGGATAACAGCAATAATTACATTTTACCATTAAAAATATCACTTTGATTAAAGACCTGGTGTGTAATAGTGGAATACCTATTACAGAAGCAAAAATGGATTTGGTAATTACAAATACTGTTTGTAATTAATTTAAGCAAATTAATTTAATGCAGCTATAGCATATATATATCATATTTATTTATTTATATATTTAGATGATTTATTTATATATATATATATATATATATATATATATATATATATATATATATATATATATATATTTTTTTTTTTATTTATTTTTCAGCCAAGTACATTGTTTGCAACTAAATTAAAATTAGTCTCCGGTGTTACCTCAGCTACTATCCTGGCAACTTCAGCATAGTTTAATGTAATTATTTTTTTTAAGGTGCCTCTGAACATAATTCAGACAGTGACTGATTACATGAGCAACCACACTGTAATTGGAAAAACAGAATTTCTTAGAGACAGGCATGTTGTATCCTGTCAGGTTCACATTGCTCCTGCTTGCAACACCTGGTACTTTGCAGTGATTTATTATTTGTAATTAATTCTACATGGTAACTTTGTTGTTATGAATCTCGATCAGTCTTGTGTATTTCACATCCCCGAGTTCACATGGGAAGGATGCTCAGTAGAAGAGTACAGTTACTAACTTTGACCAATTCTCCTTTGACACAAATATTAGTTGCAGGATCACAGAAGCAGTTGACTATTGCTGGACTTAAATGACATAAATAATAAACTATAGAGACAAGTTCATTTCTAATAGCTTGGATTTTTATAGACCAAGGCCATCCAAACTGCATGTTGTGTGTTCACTGAGACAAGCAAATGCTCCCATTTTGTCTGAAAATGACCTTTGAGTATGCTTTAGCGTGGCTTTTCTCTTTCATAAAGCTGAAATCCACAGCCTTTACTGACACTAATTGCTAATCTAGTGGCTTGTGAATATTGCATATCATCTGGATTTTGCAATAAAGAGCTGCTCTAAAGCCTTTTTTCTCCCTATTCTCTCTCAGTGCCCCTTGTGTGTGTGTTTTCAAGCTTTTGTTGCTTTCTCATCTTATTTGCAACAGTCAGTTCTTCTCACTTCTCTCCTCTCATTTTCATCCAGTCTCTCAGCTACCCCCCCCCCCCCCCCCCCCCCCCCAAACCTTAGCTATTATACCCCCTTTTTGCGCTGTGATATACTTCCCCGCACACTCCCTCCCATCTCTTTCCTGGCCTCCCGTTCTGTTCGCCCATCACCGTTTCTGCTCTCCTCCTTTTTAAACTCTCAGCTCTCCCCATCACTCGACCCCACTTTCTATCTAGCTTCCATCATTGAGATTAACCCCGCTGCCTCCTGCAAGCCACATTTTCCTCCTTTCCTTACCCTCTGCCTCCCGTCCGTTAGCAGCGCACATCTCTTGTCGTTGTTATTCGTTTCTCTTCGCCTCTTTCTGCCTTCTGTCATATCTCGTTTGCTACCTCCCTTGCTCGCTCCCTGGTGCTGAGAGTTACTGTGCTCTTCAAAGCCCTTGGCTGAGAGCAGTAGATCACAGAGAGGCCTGTGTGAGTGAAAGGTTAATGGATGGCCTTTGAACATATATTGGGCGTTGGGGGTGGGGGGGGAGAAGGAGGGACCGACGGGGCGGTGTGGCGGCGTGTTCTTTCAAACCTCACTTTGAAGATGACGCACGCCGCTCTCATGTGCTTGTGACTGTATACGGGGTTGTGCCTTTTTGTTTATTCATTCATGTTAGTGTATGTGTGTTTGCGCCCATTTTGTTTGTGTGTTTGTGTTTGCTTGTAGTCGTGTGTATGCAAGGGCATGTTAGTTTGTGTACATTGATTTGTGTACTGCAAACAAGCTTCTACATCAAGGTTTGAGTACTGTGTTCCTGTTTGTGCAGTCGCGTGATAGCTGCCTCTGTTCTCTCCGGGCCGTGGTGTGTAACTTTGAGGCTTTGTAGCCGTACAGGACTGCATGTGTGTGTATGTGAGACAGCTGGTTTGTGAATATGTACAAAGGTGTGTATGTATCAAGCATGTTATGTGATTAAGAATGTGGGCATTTGCTTATCTCGTGTTCTGTGGAATGCAGAGTGATAGTTAATAGCAGCAGCTTACAGCTGGAAACCAAGAGCAGAGAGAGTAGAGAAGTGAAGAAAGAGAGAGCTAGATCACAGCAGAGAGGGTGGCAATACAGTGAAAGGGAGTAAAGGAGGAGAATGGAATTGAAATGAGAAACTAGAGGTAAAGGGCTGGGAAGGAAGGTGAAGCTAAGAGGTGGGGAGAATGAGGGGAGTGTGTCGGGGACAAGTAAAGGTAAATGAGATAGTTTCCAGGTGGATGAAATTAGATGAGGGATTGAGGGATGGTGCGAGGTGAAAAAGAAAAACACAGAGAGAGGAGGAAACTCACAGTGTTACTCATTACAGTGCAAGTGAATACAATGGCCTGTAAGTGTAGGAGGAATATTTTAATTCATGCTGTAGCTATGAAAACATGAAAGTAGAGGAGCACACAAAATCCTCCGTGCTGTAGTTAACCACATAAGTATACTCGCAAACAGATCGATCACCTCATAAACATGCAGAGTGAAAATACACTCAGGCGCACACACTGTCCAAGCGTCCGGACCTTTGGCTTAGTGTATAAGGAGGTTAATTAAGTGTCTAATGCAGCAGCGGGGCCGGACTTTGACACTCATCTTTCCTAACAGGTCTCCGGTTGCGACTTACGACTTTTTCAAATCCACACACACACAGATTCATACTTGCACACACCTTTTTTTCTGACAGCACTCCGCACAAGCTACTCACTCCGTCTTCCCCTCTCTCCTCCACACTTTGACTTTCTTTTTTCTCATCACTTGCTTCTGCTCTTCATTTCCTCGCCAACTTCCCCGCTTTCCTCTCTCTGCTTCTCTGTCTCTACTCCATTCCTCCCTCATCCCTGTGGCTGTTTCCCTGCAGCACCAGCAGTTTTACTCCAGCACAGTGTTTATATGAATCTAGGTCTGACTCACTGTCTGCTGGCCTGCCTCCTCTGATATGTGCTGGAAACATAGAACAGAATAGAGTTGTGCTGGGCCTGTAGCACTGCTCCCTTCCCCGGGGAGATGGAGGATATTTTACACCCGGTGAATCTCCTACTTTTTAGGCAGGCTGATTTTTATTTTGGGCTATGCCGATTCCTGTTGAGGCACTTTTATTGCATAATTAGGCGCCAGGGCTAGCAATGAAGTGGTTTGACAGTATGAGCACGTCCCGTCTCGCCTCCCTCCTCAAGTTTGTGTGTATGTTGTTCAGTGTCTCAGCGGTTTTTTTAACCACCCGTCTTAATATCTATGCAATGCCTGCTAGTTCCCCCCACAGCAAAGTTTGTCAACGCACAGAGCGAGAGAGAGTTCTTGAGGTTGAGGATGGATGATGGGTAGAGCTTGTGTGCATTTGCCTGCGAGAGTTTGTGTGTATGTGCTTGTCCGTAATTGCAAATGCCTGAGTGTGTGTTGTGTGAGAGTGTAAGTATCCCGTTTCCAACAGGGGCACATTTAATTCTCTTATGAATGATGTAATGTTATGGGCTATGTTGTAATTCAGTTCTGTTAGAGGACGGGGCTGCTGAGGAGAGAAGCTGTCTTATTGAGCAGATCCCAACAATAGGAGGCCTCCTCTCCCACGAATCTGTCTGCCTCATTTCTTTTATGTCACTGACCTTGTGCCTCCACAAAGAATAGTCGTTATGCTCATCTGCTGCCAGCACTTTGTTTGAAGGTTTCTATCTTTTTCCATTGTTACCCTGTCTCATTTGCTGTGCCATTCCATTTCTTCCTCCTGTGTGCTTGTGCGACTCAGCTCCATCACAGTGGATGTGTGTCATTTTGGCACTGCTTTGTGTTCTGACCTTATAGCAAGACTGGTGACTCCCTATACAGTCACTCCTCATCTCATCTCTTCTGTCTCCTTTGCCTGCAGCAGACAGGCGGAGGAGTCAGAGATGAGATAGCATCCTAGCTTTGAGGCCAGCATTTCTCCCTCCCATCCAAAGTCACACACACACATGCACACGCACTGTCCCACAAGCTCAGGCTGCCCCCACCCCTCGCACCCTCATGTTAGGCCTTTAGGTTTGTCTCAGCATGTCACTTTGTCACAACTCCTCAGCTTGAAGGCTGCCTGGATGTGACAGTTCTGGCCACATCGCCTCAGCCTGTCTGTGGTGACAGGCCATGCTCCAGTGAGTCATTACGCTAACTCGCAGTGCTAAGTGAGTCGCTAAGATGCAGCACTAAGCTGATAAGGAGCTCTAGAAATTGGTTGGGATCAGCTGGAGAGGGATCCCCATCACTGAGACCTCTCAGTTCTGTCCAATGACTGTAAAATTACTTGTTCTTCCTCGCCAGCTTTACTAAAGAACTAACCTAAAACTTATGAGGGAGTTAGCTCTTTGCGTTAGCTCTAATGCTAAGGGTATATGTAGATGTAAGGGGTGTTTTAATAATACCACTGGTATATGTGGGCAAAAATAGGAAAATGACCTATATAACAAGAAACCTCCCCACTACTGGACAAAATGTTTCCAGTTCTATGCTTCAGTGCTAGGCTAATGAGTAGTACTGGGAGACAGAGAGGCTAAAGGGGCTGATCATATCATCACAAAAAAACACTCTTCCAAAAGCACACACCACGAGCCACAGAGCTCCACAAGTATAATCTCCTGTTGTGACTCAGTCGCATACTTGCTGGATACCTCCAAGGCCAAACTTTCACAGAGAAAGACACTATAGTTTCTGTGAGAGCCTCAGTGATAATACATCCCAAGGTCAAACTGTCTGAGGTGGTGAAATGAAGATGCTTTTATGTTTGAAAGCACATCGCTGCTGATGAAGACAAATCTTTGTCTGTTTGTACAGAAAATGTAAAATCATTTTGAATGCCACCTGTTTTAGTCAGTACTGACATAACAGACCAAACATTTTCTCTTAACTTTTCTCAAGTGTTGGGCATGGCTCTGGTTGCAGGTAAGATTTTCTTATCGCTCCTCATCAGTTATATTGGATTTGCGCGCAAAGTTGTTATGTGCACTGCAGCTACAGACGTAAGATTAAGAATAGATTTAAAGACTAACAGCAGTAGAGAGCATATGAGCATGCAAAGTCTAGATTGACTTGTGCAAAATTATGTTCTTGTCTGATGGTTCAAGCATCTATCCACCCTCAGGCTTTAATTACTGTGTGAGGATAATGAGTCAAATCCAATCAGTTCTCTCTGTTGCTCTTAATTTGTATGGAGCTTCTATTTGAAGCCAACCGCTTCAGCCCTTCACACCAGCTGCCCTGGAGTGACACCAGGGCTCTGGCTGTGTGGCTGTGTGTGTGTGACCTCTGTCACTTCCACTCTGCCACATCCATGAAAATCAGCTTGTATAATTACTGAATTGGCCCATTATTGGTATGTGTAACAATTGGTAGCATTTCTTGAGCACGGTGGCTGTTAATGCAGTTTTATACACCACAGGAGATAAGTCATAGTCTTACTGCGAGGGATTACATCCAAGTATACATATGGCTGCTGCAGAGAAAGTCACTCCATTCAGCTATTATGAGTCTGACAGACAAGACTAAATGCCCATGTGTGTTATTGTGTGTGTCTGTGTGTGCTGGCTAAAGAGACCCTGAAACCTTAATGGATTCCTGCAGAGTGAAGGACAATCATAGCCCATGGCCAGGCCAAGCTTATCCTCTGCTCATCTCATCTCAGCTCAGCTCAGAGCCAGCCACAGCTCCAGCTAGGCCTCAGGCCATCTGGCTGGCACGCTACCACATACACACACCCTCTCACACACACATAGACACTGAATCCATCCCTCAAGTTAAGATCCATGCTTGTTGTGAATACACCATTCAGAAATTTCTGTATGGATGCAAGATGAATCCTTCTGTATATCTAAACTTTAAAACCCACCTTAGAACTGCAACTTGTCAAAAAGTGGTTGCGTTGCTCTGAATTATGTCGGTGTGAAATATGATATATTAATGACACAAGCAGAGATTTGCAGGGGTGCTAGAAATAGGATAGTTATCTAGCTGCCACACTGAAATTTACTGGCTCATAATGGCTGTGCTCAATTAAGGCTAAATATATGCTGTAACAGCTGGGCCGGAGAAAGTTATACCTGGGAAAAAAAGACAACGGATTTAGGTCCATACAACAGTCTCTGCATAAATTTGGTAATGTTTCATAATCAAGTACATATCATTGTGATTCAGCAGACTTTTGGCTAGTCATTGACTATATAAAGTGTAACTGTAAGATCTAAGTGAGATATCCCACATAATGTTTCACAATTATATAAAGCTTATGAAAGGTACATTGTTGAGCTTTGTGCAAAAAGTTCTGTGCCAATGTCTTGAGCCATTATTATTCACCTTTTTGCTACAATACAGCCTGAACTGTCTTAGGCAAGCTTTCTTGTATCTTCTTTAAGCAGTGTTCAGGAATAGTTTTCGAGGCTACTTAAAAGAAATTCTAAGGTCTTTTTTGGGGATGTTTGCTGCCTTTTGTTCTGTTTTCTGTCATGATGATGCCATCCTGCTTCAATAATGTGGCAGTCCGGGCTCTGGGGAGGTCAGTCCATAATTGATAGTGTTCTGTTGTGTGTTTGTATGTGTGTGTTTTTCTATCCAGATGTGTTGCCATTGCCAATCAGTTGCTTTCCAGATGGTGTTGCATGGTGATTCAAAATCTAATGGTACTTTTCATAATTTCGTCATTTTTGACAAGATCCCCAAACCCCAACTCCATTTCGGGCAGTGGTGTCTACACTACTGCCTGAAATAGAGCTCAAAAGCCTCCATTAGCCTTCATTGTGTTTTACAGAAGGTTGTGGACACTCACTGTTGCACCTCTCTCCTGACCTTCCCTGTACATACTGATCATTCCACTGATTTTCAGTCTAGTTCTTGTGTTATTTGGCATACCTCGCCTCTTTTCCCTGTTTTTTTTCCCCTTACCAACTACTTTTTGACAGGTGTCTATTGAGACCTTTCCTGATAAAGGCTTAGTGAACTGTGGATAGAGCCCAGTTAGTTAGTTCTGCCAATTCATTTTTTTCCAATGTGGTCAAATCTTTTTAAATCAGGAGATAAGCCAAGTTGTCTGTTTTGTGTGGACTCAACACGTTCATTCTTTAGTTAGTTGTCTTTTATATGCCTATAAATTATTCATAGTGCAATATTAAGTGCCTTTACAAACAAACAAAACTAAATTCTTTGAAAAGGGTGAAGGACTAGACTGAAATTGAGAAAATAGAGTCAGTGTCCAAATTAAAAGTTTGAAATACCATCAGAAAGCCTGGTGCTCAAGACCACTTTTACCAAAATTAGAAAAAAGTCTGGCTTCTTAGAGGCAAAATATAAAGAAATGACAAGTGGCTCAAGATGTTTACACAGTACTGTAAATATATGCACTTCTTTTGAAATTCTGCTGAAGAAATAGCTTAAAGGAGATCTTTGCAGCTCAGTGGCAGTATATGGAACTGAAAAGCCAGAAATGCTGTATTTACCATTTAAATTTGCTTGGTATATAAAGTGTGGTTAATGAGTGAGCTGCTGCCTCTGGTAGGGACTAATATTCTTTGCGCCAACCTACAGTGTAAGCTGACTAAGTGTGATCACTCCTGGTGGCCCGCTTCACTTTTACTTCCCTCTTGGCTCATTGTAAGGTTATAATCACTGGCCAGCTGTACACTGCTGCGTATTCACACCACAGGGTAGTTAAGACGACAAGGCCACACACTGACACTACGCATTGTATCCCCACTGTGACACAAGAACTCTGTGTGTATGCATGGATGTGTGCAAGTGTATGTGTGCTTGAATGTGATCTTGCATACTCGTCTGCACAGTGCGTCTGCGTATGTGCTAATTTGCTTCTGTGGGCCTTGTGCGTTTGAGTGTGGACTTGTTTGTCTGGCCTCGCCTGCTGTTTGCATCTCCATGTGCTTTAATTAGTATGCGCTTTTGCATTTAGGCCTTTGTGATTTGGCACTGGCACTGTATTCTGGCGAGGCATAAAAGATTTGAAGTCTGTCTGTGCTAGTCATTCAGCCTTAATGGCGTTAGTTACACAACTGAACTGAAGTCCCTGCTGCATAAATGGGTGGCATTTAGAAATATGAGCAAGTCTGATGGCAGTGAATCATGTAGCACAGTGCTGCAGAGCATGTCTGGGATGACTGACATTGACATTGACCCAGATGGGCACTCCTTCTGAATGGACAGTGGCTGAAACTTAAGCACTGCTAGCTCAGTGTCAGAAAAGGAAAACAGCCCTGCTCTGTGGGTTTCAGCACTAAGAGTAGTGGGGGAGAGGGGCTGACTCAGTGCCCTTGTCTGCTGCTGAGCCTGTCTGGCAAGGGGAAGCGCTATATAGTGAAAGCCTTGGTTTATAAAGAAGTTGCACCCTGTTAAAGTACACCTACCGCCACTCTGTGTAGATTTCACAGGATTCCCACCATCTGGGTAATATGTATCATGTCCTCCTTACTGACACTGCAAAGGAGATCTCGGTCAAAGCCTTCTGGTCCTTCAGGACAGCGGACAGCTCCACACCTAGCTATCTCTGAAGCAGCTCCAAATCTAAGGATGCCATTTTCCCAAAAGAAGTTTTAAAGTCAGTTCAGTACCACGGATAGCAGCTCTCACAGGGCCTGGCATGAGGCTCACAAAAGGAGCGTTGGCTGTCCTTCAGTTTCACTTCCAGATCACTCACTCTACTCCTGTCTACTTCTGTTCAGTCTCTGTGCCCCTGCCTCCACCTGCACTGTAAAGGAAGCTGGCAGCCTTTTTTTTTTTTTAGGCTGAATGGAGAAGCAGTTGGAAAGGTATGCAGTTATGGAGAGAGCTGGAGAGGCAATGAGTGTCTCTCTCAGCACCTCTTTGCAGGCCTCTTTCATGCCTCTCAGCCTGGCTCAGTGATTAACCCTGAGTACCCCGCTTTCCCTGCTGACCCTTCTCCACACAGAGCCGCAGCAGTACATTGACATGCCTCTCAGACAGCTGATTACCAGCAGTGGGTGTGGAAATGGTGTACACACCAGAGTTGAAAATGCATACAGATGCTCTCTGTCTCTCTTTTTTTTTTTTACTTCTTTCACCTCTATTTCCTCTCTTGCTCAGACCTAATCCAACATTTCTGATAGGTAGAATACACTAAAAGATGCGAGAAAGTACATTGGGATGAGTATGATAAGCTGCTGTCTGGCAGTGTGTAGGAGTTTGTTAACATTTGAAACTCTCACAGTTTGTTTCACAAGTGGTGCAGTATCTCATTGCAAAAGCTGGTATGTCTCCAAATCCTTCATGCCAATATGTGGAAAGTGGTCGGCCAGGCTGTGCATCAGTAGCACTGCAAAATTACCATTCAATGAAGGCAAGTCAATAATGGCTCGTTTGTGTTTTACATGAGGACAGCAGGAACCACTTTCATACCACCTGCTCCTGTCAAACATGCATATATGATTTACAATTACACGGAACAACGAGGTGCCTCCTAAAAGTGTACATTAAGGTTCAATGAGTTATCAATAACTTTGCCTCTCTCTCTTTCCTCTCCAGCTCTGAGCCGGTCAATGATGCCCTTCGGTTTGATGCGCCGGGAGCTGGCTTGTGAAGGCTACCCGATCGAACTGCGTTGCCCTGGAAGTGATGTCATCATGATTGAGACGGCTAACTATGGCCGCACCGATGACAAAATCTGTGACGCAGACCCCTTTCAGATGGAGAATGTGCAGTGCTACCTGCCCGACGCCTTCAAGATAATGTCACAGAGGTGACTATTGATCTGTTTAGATCTTGTGTGTGTGTGTGTGTTTGTGCAGAGTAAGAGCCCGGTATTGGCAGAGGAAACAAGATTTTATTTCACAACACAGTTCCTCTAGATTTACTTGCTTTTCCTCTTCAGATGCACAATTTGGGCACCTTGTGGCAAATTGTAGATCTTTGTTGTAATAACATTAAGTAAAACCAATGTCAAACTGAGGCTTTCCTTAAATGTCATTTAATGTTTCATTTTTATTTAATTAAGAATACAAAATGACAATAATTGTAGCAGGTGGCACAATTTGGGAGGAAATTGTTATCAACTAACTATTCTTAGTGACAGCTCTTGCTAACATTATAATGAAGTTTGAGACTATACTGGTGGAATTGTTAGTAAAGTAACTTCCAACTTTAAGTACATGAAAGAAGGGGGAAAAAGCATTAATATTTGAAGGAAGTTTAGTTGTTTAATGTGTGTTTGCTCCAGGATTTTATTTACTTCTCTTCACTTAAAAATAACTAACAGGCAATTTGCCGGGGGGCACTTGAACTGGTGCATTCAAACGTTTCTTTTGGGAAACACTGAAGTCAGCATACTTGACTAACGCTGCTGCGTCTTGGCAAAACTTTTATTTGTAAGGAATTGTGTGTGTGTGTGCGCGTGAGTGTGTGAGTGCGCTTAGTTTCATGTATGCATGAGAATCTATATGTTTATTGCTGGAGTATTTGTAGCGCTTCCTACAGCTGCTCTCTGTGTTTGTGCTCAGCATCTGCTTCCTTTTAGCTCAGATCAATGGAAGCTCTCTTCCAGCTATCCATCACGCTTGTAATGGAGGCACAGGGTGCTAGCTTGAGCAAGGGAGGGAGGGAAGTAGTAGGGGGTGGAGGAGAAAATTGAGGGGGTAAAGGAAGAAGAAAGACTTGTAGAAATGATAGGATGATAGAGAGAGTGCAGCAGAGATTTGAGATATGAATGGAGAGAAAGAGTGTGCAGTGGGGAAATGCTCAAAGCTGGATAGAGAAGGATTATGTGGTGAGAATAACTAAGTGCACGTGCGTGTGGATGTGTATCGTTTCTCCTATGTGGATGTGTTTCTCGGTGTGTGCAACCGTGAGAAGGCATGCAGCGATGCGGTTTAGATGTAGGTATTATGTGCATATGAATGTTTTCCCTGTGCGTGTGGTGTAGAGTATCTGCCTTAGCCCCCCTCGTCCTTCCCTGTTCTCTCACCTCTAATTGCTCCCACTCACAATCCCCCAGGAGAGGAGGTCTTACGTCACTCGCCCTCTCTCTGTCTCTTCCCTCCCTCCATGCTTCTCTGTACCCCCCCCCCACCTTCTCCCTCCCCCTCTGTTTCCACCTCCCTTCGGGTGCAGCTGTCACATGATCTAGTCTAGTGTGAAATTACTCCCATCCCTACCGTTCCCTCTGTCTTTCAGAGCCTGAAGATATTTTTTATTTTTTTTTGGAATACAACCCCTCCTCCCTGTCTTTCTTACAATGGCACTCATCATTATTTTTATTACTTGCTTCCTCCCTTCTCTCTCTTTTCTCGCTTCCTACCCTGCTGTCTCATCTCACAGGTGTAATAATCGTACTCAGTGTGTGGTGGTTGCGGGGTCAGACGTGTTCCCAGACCCCTGCCCAGGGACCTACAAGTACTTGGAGATCCAGTATGAGTGTGTCCCCTACAGTGAGTACTGAGACCCTGTCACACCTTTCCACCTCCCCGCCCTCCCTCACCCCATTCACCGCCCCTCCCATCCTTCCCTGTACCCTCACCTGAGCCTCTCTAGTCCTCTTCAACCCCCCCACCCCACCCCGAACCCTAAAAAAAAGATGACATTCTTATACTCACTCGTGCTCACTCGCTCTCTCTGGATTTTCTCAACACAGTCAAAGCAAAACAAGACAGACAGCCATCCTCACCTGCTCTCTCTGTCTCTCTCTTCTTACTCATACACTGCACAGGCACATACACACCCACACTCACAGAGCACTAAACCTTTTTTCTTCATCGACAGATTGACGCACCAGTAGCTGAGAGGGATTTTCACATGGGGGAAGGTGCTCCACAAACACAGGGTCCGATAAGCACTTTACGCACACCCACAGCAAACACGGGGTCAGCCCTTATTGGCAATCACAGCAGTGTAACGCACACCGCCCCACACTCATGCACTGATTAACCCAGGGGCAGGCGACTGCCTTTATCTGGTGCCAAACACCTTTGCTGTCCCTCTGATTTCCAATAAAAATTAAAATTGGGCACAGTGAGACTTTAAGGCAGGGGGTGTTGTGTGTATACCACACCTCACAATAGGAATGTTAACACAAACAGCAAAGGGCTTATTTTAGACAACATGACCTGGAGCGCCACACAATTTAATGTCCCCATGGTAACGGCTGGCTTCCTCACTGTTTTGCTCAAAACTATGTGGCAGGTGTGACTCTACACATGCCCACACACACATACACACAAGTCTACCTTACACTTGCAAAAAGGGAGGGGGGGAGGGGGCACCGTTGCTTTTTTCTCTCTTCTCTTGAATCTTCCATTCTGAGCAAGCATGTACACACAAACAAGAGCACACTCACACCGCCAAAGGAGCAGACACAGCAAGGATTATACGGTGATGTGTTGATCCTCACTCATGTGAAAATCTCCGCTCAGTCTCCCCTCCTCCCTCTCATGTATTATTACTCTCAGCATTGATCCCCTCACTGTGCAGGTGCACGTGGCTGGAGGGGAGGAGCAGTGGCGCTCCCCTCCACTGGGCAGACGCAGAATTTGGGGTTCAGGAAAGGGTGGTGGGGAAGTATGAGAGTGTTGTGTCAGAGGGGTGGAGGACAAGAGGACATTACTGGGGTGGGGGAGCTATTTATTTCTCATGATAGGGTGTGGGATAACTGTCTCTACTTTTTCCTCAGGTGCAGTTGAAGTGAACCACAGGATCAAGACTACACCAAGCTGCTAACTTCCTTTTCTTTTCCTCTTCCTCACCCTCCTCTTTATCACTTCTCTCTGAGGACTCCAACTCACACTCGCTTTATTATTTCTCACAGTCAGCATCACCTCTTTTTTTAGCCCTTCTTCTCTGTCTTTGACTTTCAATCTTCACTCCACGGTCTTAAATCTTTATTCTTTGTCCTGCTACACTTATTCTTCCTTTATTTTTACTCTCTGACCACCAGTTTGCCACACTAGCTTATCATTCCACTCTATCATTTTTCTTTTGCTGTCCCTGTTATTTATTTATTTGTATTTTTACAGGTACAAATATGCAAAGCATCCAGGGTTTTCCAGGTGCCACTTTTCAGTCCTCACCCTTCCTCTGCTCAGTGCTATGTGCACTTAGTTTAGCTTATGAGAGACTGTGTTGACTCAGGTTGCGGCTAGAGTCATATATGAGAAGGTTGGTTTCTTACATTGGGTGATATTTTCTGGTGTGGATTTTATTCATAGCCTTCCTAGTGGTAATAAGAGTTCTTCTCAAGTGTCCTCTACATTTGGTTTCCCTCTCTTCCAGTTGATATTTGTGTTGGCTATATTTTTCCCTCCACACTGATATGACTTTGCTTGTTAGTCCTTTAATAGTCCTGTGCTGTTGCTCGGTTTCCTGCATTGTCCACAGAGGGTCAAGGTAGCATTACTTAGTTGTGCCTGCTTTCCTCTCCTCATGCATTCTAACCTTGTCTTTTTCCCCCTGACTGCACAAGGGAGCTTGTTCTCTCACTGCAAGGCAATCAAAGGGATGATTAAATAGCTGCTGACTTGCATTTTTCCTCCTTGTGTTTGGGGGGGAAAAAACTTTCTTGATTGTGCCTGAAGTATGGCACGACTTAGAAAATTGGAAGCTGATCCTCCTATGATATAAAGTCTCGCTTGTCTGAGGTGACAAAGAAGAGCCAATTACCCCTGTCCTCTGCCACTCTCCTCCACTGGAGAAGCAAAAACACTTAACTTGCGCACCCTCACAAAAATAGAAACACGCGTGCGTACACAGGCGATGCACGCTACTCAAACTCTGCAGGCTGCTCTATGTATTTGTGCTCATCTGACAAACTAAATACGACCTGACACATTCAGACTCAGAGCTGGAACTGTTCATCCCAAAACCTAGTCACCGTCGCACCACACGCCACTCAACTCGGCCACTTTTAATTACCAGGAGAGGGGGCGCGTCGCTCTCTTCAGTTCTGCCTCAGCAGAGATTTGTCAAGATTAATTGAATTTGCTGCAGCTAATCGCTCTGGTAATGCCCCATCATTTATGTCTGGTTGGGATTGCTGGGCACTCTGGTATCATCTAAACCTGACACATGGGTTTTCATTGGTTGTCTTGACAAAAAGGTGAACAATTGAGAGATGATATGTAAGGGCTGTGTGGCATGGCAGCTGAGATGGTGTGCAGCCATGTTGATGGCTACGAGCGATGTTTGCTTTTGACAGGGTCCTCTGTGTGAGAGCTGTGTTTCCAGTCACCTGAAACGGCACGGTGACAGCCAGTGCTGAGCTGACATACGCACACACCTCAGCTGGCAGAGCTCAGACAAGGGTCTTGCACAAGTATGTGTGTGTGTTGCTGTGCGTGGGACTGCCTTGGCAAAATACAACAAACCGCCAACTAGTCAAGTCATATCTCATCGAGCCAAAAAGCCCTGCAAGGCCGCCCAGCCGTTGCCACGTAGCATTGTTTTTGCCATCCGGAACACAAGACGACAAAATGGCTCAAATGAACTCTCATTTCACACTGGCACAGCCTGCCGTAGCCTGCTAGATCCCATTAAGACATCACAGATCCATGGATACAACTGCAGGATGTGTTTACTGCAGTTAAACCCCTACACTGCAGTTTTAACATAGATGTACGCAGAGTTAAAATAAATCTATCCCACGAGGGAGCCCTTACCTGTTCCCGCTCTTTCTCCAGAACACTGTGCTACATCATTATTGATTCCTAATGCTCCCTATTGGGATTATCTATGCTAGCCATGCCAGAGCTAGCAGACCTTCTCTTGTGGCTCTTTTGTTTCTTCAGCTTTTATATATCTGGTTAATATGCACAGTGCAGGTGGCTGTACAGGCTTTACAGTCGAGAGTTTCTTAGCTTAATTTTATATCCTCCAGTTTTTCCATTTATATTTTGGTACTCTGCCGCTGTTTCACTTTATAAAATTGATTCTTCCCCACAAATGTATTCAGCACTGCCTATTCATTACAAGACATCACTTTTTGGACACAAAGCCACTGGAAATGATAGTTGACTTGTCGGAAGGAGTTTGTCAGTCGCAGGAATAATGGCATTGTAATATGACAAGTTTTGAGGGGAGGAGGGGAAACACTTTGATGTAGCTGAAAATGAAATTCTATTAATATGTATAGGGACACCATTAGATGAGTGGCTCATACATGTCTGGTGAATGAGAAGCAGGAAGCTTTGCTCGGGCCATGGAAAGAGATGGCTCTTTACCGTGAAAAATGCGAAGTTTGAGAAGGAGACAATAGGAAGGGGCCGAGGAAGAAGAAGCAGAAGAGGACACGCTAGAAGGAGGCCAAGTGTTCCTGCAGTGCTTCAGCAATATGTGTGCGTATTTGAGAGCGTGTGTTTTAGCTGTACTCATTAGTGTGGGAGTAATTGATAGGGTTGTAGAGAGCGCTGAGCGGAGTGATTAAGGGGAGAGGACAGTGGCTTATTTCTCAGAAGATCCCTGAAAGAGAAACGTTGAATGAATCAGACAAACAACCAAGGCGGCCTTAAACTAACCTCCAACTCACTGTGAGGACAGTTTGATGAGTTTCCTTCTCCTTTCTCTGTGTTTATGTGCATGCGTGCGTGTGTGTAGGCGCGTGCGTGTGTGTGTGTGTGTGTGTGTTCTTAGAAATCTGTAAAGATCTTGTGTGTGTCGTTTCTTTGTGTCTATTTTTCAGGACAACCAAGAATGGAAGAACAGTGTCAACAGAAGTCTTCCATCTTCTTTGTTTTTAGTCTCTTTTTTTTTTGCAGCATTGAAGAAGTTTCATTCCCCTCTCTCACTCTCACTCACTCTCTCTCTCGTTTTCTCTCTACATGTCACTGCATCATTTCCCTCCTGTTCTGAAAAACATACACAGTGGTGCATTTATAATATTGTGTTTAGCACAACAACTTTTTAAGGACTGCAGTCTCACACTTGCATGAAGAGCTGAGGTTCTGCAGTCAGTAGAAACCTGGAACGTGGAAAAACTCTGTATATTTGAATTCTGGTGTCCTCATCTACCCCCTGCAGCGGTTTCACAGAGAGGATGAAAGCTCTGGATGCTCTGTGGCCAGTGTCAGCCTCCCCTAACCTTGGAGCTAATGATTGCACTCACAGTTGGTGGCAGGCATGTAACGTGCCTTTTTTTTTCTTTCTTTTTTTTGGTCCCTGCCCCAGCATCACAAAACTTGCACTAGTTTCTTTGCCTTGTTTACCCCTCTAGGCTGAAAGTGGCTTCCACTCCCCAGGTCTTCGTGGAGGTTGTTTGTCCAGTTTGATCTTGGCATATGATGATAAATGATCATGTGGCTGCTGATGCTGATGCCGCCTCTGCCGAGGTGCATCCCCCACACAGCTAAGGCAACCGCTGCTATCACTCTTTTTTCTTTTCTATTCTGTTTGTCTTTGTAAAACTCTCTTTCTCTCTCTTTTACCCTCTCTCTTGCTATTGCTTTTCCCCCCTATCTTTACGGACAACCCGGTGAGGTGTCGTGACAATTTCACAGCGCTCCCCGGGGACTTTCCACGACACATACATGACAATCACGCTCACAGCGGGGATCCACCAGCCATGTGGCTTTTGACACGCGTCTTTCTCGAGACATTAGAAGAACAACTCTCACGGCACTGGTGCCTCAGCAAACATGGAGAGAAGCTGAGTGCTGTAATGTGAAAGGCGGAGCTGAAATTTTTGCTTGCTTCTCCAATAGTCTCCAGCTGCTCGTGAACCTCCCTCAACACCCCAACACAAGCAGACTCCTACCAGCGTCATGGATATTGAGGGAACCACGCCTTACCTGCCCGTGTCAGCTAAGGCCTCAGTGTGACTCAACACACCAATCTATTGATTTGTGTGTGATGAGCCCGCTGTAGATATTTCTCTCATCTCTCTTTTGTGTCTGCCCTTTTTTTATTTTCCCTCCCCTCCCCCCCGACTGTGCCTCTCGGTTCCTCTCTGCGTTTCTCAGGCGTTACACTCTGTCAAGCCCTCCCTTTCCCCTGTTGTTTGTTCTTTTTTTCTTTGATGAGCCAGTCTCGGCCAGGCAAGCCAGCAGCTCCCCATTGATTAGATGGTCGATGGGTTGAGTGTTTTTGCTGGCTTCTATAGCAGGCATCCTGACTCTGTAAATTGAGCAAAGCCAAAAGCACCGCTTTCTGTAGATCAAGGGACCGCTCTAATGTCAACACAAACTGCGCTTGGAGAGAGTGGAAGAGAGACAGAGATTCAACGATCTCTCCGAAGATAACCGGTCACAGATAGAGGCATATTCATCACCACCTCACCATCTCCCATTTCTCTATCTATTTCTCTGCCTTCTCTGCTCCTTGCTTATTTCCACAGCAGAAGACGACTGTTGCACAAAGACGCCCGTCTCACTTTCTCTCTCCGCCAGGTTTCTGAAGCTGCACGAGGGCACGAGGGAAAGCAGGGCTGCAGAGAGGGAGCGGTGTAGCAATAAGATGGGTGGAGGTGGGGTCGAGAGTTTGTGGTTGGGGGTGGATTGTGTTGTTGGGGGATTATTGATAAATCTGAAATGAAATGGAAATGGATTTAAACCCAGGTCAGGCCATTTTCCCCTTCTCATTTTCCATTTGAGCCATCCTTTCTCTGAGTAGCCAACCATAACACAGACAGATAACTTGCTTTAAAAAAAACAAACAAAAAAAAAACAAAAGAGAGAGAGAGAAAGGACAGCGCTTTATTTAATCTCAATTTTCTCTTTTTTCCTGCACCTGTTTTTTCTTTCATTCCCTTTACTTTCCCCCCCTCTCTCTCTCTCTGCTTTCTACTGTCTTTCTCTTGTATCTTTCTATCTCCTTCTGTCTCCTTCTTTCTCCTTTTTTCCGATGCTTGAATAGAAGTGGATCAAAAAGGTAAAGACCACAATGAACATAACAACCACAGCTCGCCCCTTTCTCCCTCCTCCTCCTCCTCCCTTGTCTCCCTTCCTCCCCCATATTCCCTCCTAACCCAGCACCTTGTGTAGTGGTCATGTTTGATGTTGATATCCCTCCCTTTTCTTTCTCGATCTCTAATCGTCTCCTTTGCTCCTCTCTTTCTATCTCTCTTTGACTTGTAACCAAAACTCTAAAGTCCTTCTAGATTTCCTCCTTGGTTCTGATGACACCAGCCTGACCTGCACTCATGCACACACAAACACATGCACAGACAAAAACACACACACACAAACGAAAAGAAGCATCACAGAAGGTCAGTCCCGTATCTAAGAGAGATAAACGAGAATTTAACATCATTCCTTTCCTGTATGAAGAAGCACATCTCAGCCTAAATGTACAGACAACATGCATCTGTGTCATTTCATGGATGGCATATTTTCCTCTTTTCCCATCCTTTTTAGAAACCATATTTCATATTCACTCTGTTGCCTCACACGCCTGACAATAGAACTGTCTCATTATTCAAATCTCATATATTCGCATTTCGCAAGTAGCTGTTCACTCATTTCGATATTTCAGTGTATCTGTCCCTACAGATCTGAGAGAAAAAAAACACGTTCTCCTCTTTCTCTTCACATTATTCAGCTGCTCTTTTTTTCCCATGCTTTATCTCTTGCCTTCTTTTTTTTAGTTTCTCAGGACAGATTCAAAGTTTGCTGTTGTTGAAATCTTAAAGCAAAACAAACAAACAAACAAAACAAATCTGTTAAGATAACAAAGTAACTTGGCAAAGTTGCTGTCAGATCATTGCCTCAGTGTCCCATTTCCAGGTACTTCAGTGTCCTTCTCCCATTTTTCTCTGCTCATTTTTATTTAATCACCTTTCCATTAACTCCTCTTCTCTCACTACCCCTTACTTATAACACATTTTCTCCATTGTGTTTCTCACCCTTCCTTTCTCTTGTTCTCTTCCCACTGCTTGGTTTATCTCTCAGATCACATCTGACCATCACAGGCAGCTGCAGGCTCTTTTATCTTGTCTTACACTGCTCTTCCTCCTCTTCTCTCTGCCCTCTCTACCTCTTTGCAGACTTTATCCCCGCCACCTCTCTGTTTTCTTTATTGCACATGCACAATAAACTTGTCTTGCCCTCCCCTCCTCCCCTCCTCCACCAGTACATGTCCACATCAGTCCATCCCTTCCATCCACTTCCTTATGTGTTCAAGGAGAGGGGAGGAGATGGTGGAGGGAGGTGTATCCCCTGTAGGGAGGGCTTCGGCTTCTCGTAATGGCTTCTCTGATGCAGCCGGGCCTTGCCGCAAGCTCTCTTAAAAAGCCCCAATCAGCATGGCCAGGAGCCACAATCAGAAGCTACTAAAAAGCAAAGATAGACCTGGCACGGCACACATCAGGTAGAGAGCAGTTTCCATGAGGCTGTACCCTCCCCCCGCTCTCAGGTCCCCACCCTTCTCAGCACTCTCTGAAACCCTACTTACATCTGTCTCAGCCGTTTCCCTGCCTGGCACCGTATCTGGATCCATATGTTGGAGGAATTAACTCCTTTAGAGGTTACCATTACCTGGTTTATGGACTCCTTTGTCTGTTGTGTCTGTGGTTTTCATTAGCATAGATCATTGTCACATTTTTCTCTCACCGCAAGCAGCCATTTTAGCTCAGTCTGCTGCTTGCAGTGGAATAGAAAGCGTCAAAACCCCCCTCCTCCTGCTTCCACCTCAACCAACTGGTTCTATTTATTTACTGCTCTCCTTCCCACTAACACTTAAATACATAACCCTTTCCCCTGTCTGCCCTCCTACCCATGTCCACTTTATCCATCTCTTCCTTTCTCTGTGCGTGGCTGAAGTAATATTCCAAAGTTGTGTTTTGCCCATGTCTGTCACAAATAATCTTTACTGATTCATCCGCTGATTGACAGATTGGGTTCTTGGGTTGATGACTTGTATCTCTTGGTGTTGATGCCACTGTTCAATGAATGTCCACCACACTGTCAACCTACCTATTATGAGGCAATTTTATGACTGTGTCGGCATTAGCCGCCTCTCCCCTCCTATCATTCCCTCTGTCTCTTTTCTCACCCTTTCTGCTGACAGTCGAGCAGCCCAACAACCCACGTCATTGTAGTATTTCCTTTATGACAGGACCAAACTACTGTCTTTTCTTACCCCCAGTTTGTTTGCTGATAAAGGAAAAGAAGCAGTTAAAGGAAGCAGTGTTAGAATGCTGAGCAGTATCCTAGTATCACCGTGGAGGGTGGAGTTGGAGACCATCTGAGGACCGAACCATTACTTACACAAACAACCCTACATGTGACTTAGAGAAGTGAGAGGGAATGAGTGAGAAACCACTGCATTGTGTGACAGGAAAAATACAAAGAATGGCTGTGAATGGCAAAAGGGAGGAAAAGTGGTTGCTATAGAGACGATGAGTCAGGCAGCATCCCCTCATTAGGAATGACCCACCACACACAAGCACGGTCATGTGACCGTGGCAGCGCAGACACTCTTTTCAGTGGCACAGGGAGAAGATTGCGAGGATTGACTGTACATGTAGAAGCCATTGCATTGTTAGAGCCAAAGAACAGAGACGTGAGTGAGTGAAGCAGCTGGTCATGAATACAAAACACAGCGGCTGGTTTCAGGGCTGTTAGGGAGAGACAGTATGTCTAGGAGACCTGATTCAGAGCAGAGGGAGGGTGAGGGTAGGTAGCAGGCTCGGTTAATGTTTCAGCTGTGCAGGCTTGTTGTTTCCTTACCTCTCAAGCCTCAGTCAGCTTGTTCTGGGTATGCCCCTCTGTTTTCTACAGTATCTGCTGCCTGTATCCTTTGCAACCTCGTCCTGATCAACTTTCCTGTCACTCAGTGTCAGCTTCACGCCATAGAAAAGACTTTGCTTTCAGTGGGTGCTATCTCTTGCTGTAGCCCTCTTTTGGTCTCAGTGAAGGGTATTCTCTGGGGTGAATGTTTGGGTTGATAAAGGTTCAGTTTGATACCTGCCTCTTCAACTGTCTGGATAGTGTGTACCTGCATGCATTTTTCTGAGAGCGTGTGTGTCCTCAAGCTTCATGTCTGTGTATGGTTGTTGTTGCTGTACTGTGTTTTTACTCCCAAAACCTTACGCCCCTTATAGTCTAAAAGGAAGCGGAAACACAAGGCGAGCCCCTCCCTTCTCTTTCCTTATTTTTCTCTTCTCTCTGTCACTATTTGTCACTCCTCAGAAAATTAACTCACTCCTAATTCTCATTTCACAGGAAATAACCTATTTACTCTCTCTTACTCCACTCTCTTCTTGTTTGCACACACAGAACACGCTCGCATTCTTCTTCACACTTCTTCTCTCTTTGTGCTTCTTTCTTTCTCTCTCAACATGCATGCCCACCCACACAAGCACACGGACATCCACATACACACTGAGACACATCTACAAACACTTATGGGCTAATGAATGCACCAACATACCATCAGGAGACTCACTGCACTGCACACTCATGCGGACACACTAACTCTTAAAGCCCATTAACTTGTCCAGCATGGATGCGGGTTACCATGCCATGCTCCATCCTGCCCCCTGCTGCCTATTTACTGCACCTGCCAGTAACAGGTGGGGGATTCAATTAGAGCAGCACGCTCTCAGCAGTCAGTCCTGTGAGCACGCCATGACTGTGGACTGGACTGGGCAAAGGCTTGGGCTAGCAGAGCCAGCACAGCCCTCAGATCCCTCTAGGTAAAATAAATATAGATATATATAGTGGGAATAAAAGCACCCACAAGGACACCACTTAAGAAACAGCTGCCAACTATTGGCAGGGGGTGTTTAGATCATCAAAGTCAGACATTAACCATCACCATGACGCTGTCACATCGAGCGTTGAAACAGCATGCTTAAGACAACGAAAATGAAAAGTCTAAATTTAGCCTAAAGCTGTCAGCGTTCACTTTTAATTGTGTTAACAGTCGATCACAAATGGGAGAGAGACACTAATGGGAGAAATTCACTGTCATTTTCAGGAAAGTTCCGGAGCTTTCATCACTTTACACTCCAGCCTCATATTGACATGTAACAGCTGACCTGTGCCTCCACGGGAAAGGGATTATGGAGATAAATAGTCAGTTATTACAGCAGCATTTCCTAGTATGTGCGGTGGTAATTGGCATGCTAGAGTATGATAGCTACAGCCTGGGTTTTAATCCTGATAAGGTAAGTTTCATTAGCCATCTGGCTAGTTTATAGGGTAAAGAAGTGGTTTTGTCTTCGCTGCCTAGTGACTTCATTGGGATGATCATGACTCCAAGATTTCCATCCTCACCCAAACAAGAATTAATCTATTTATCTCACATAATCCCAGATGGCTCTACTACAGCTAACCTGATCTAGCCAGACTAGGATAATACCTAATCTCAAGACTTATGCCTAATGCTTATTGCCTAATGCCTAATACCTCATTCAAACTGTGGACATAATAGCCTATTGTACTATACTCTACAGCTAGATTTTTGCTGCTCTGGCTCCCAGCTGCTACAATTCCCCTTCACAGTTAAAAGGAGCGAGAGAAAGGGAGGCAGAGCAAAAGAGGCAGAAAAAGCTGGTAAACAGGAGAGCAGTCGGAAAGGCTGAGAAGCACAGGCCAGAGTTAATGAAGCCCCCTAGGCAGGGTTTGCAGGGTGTGAAGCGTGGCCACTGTTTTTGTTTGCCCTGTGAGTGTGTGAATGGGTGCGTGTATATGTGTACCTCATGGCCTGTGTATACAGCCTAAAGGCCCTTGAAGAGCCCCTTTGACACTGAGCCCACCCAACAGTCAGTTCATTAGAATAAACTGACGCACACTGATTGTACAACAAAGCAGCAAAAGAGTGGAACGTGGAGGAGGAAAGCAAAGAATGACAGTCAGAGAGAGACACTCTCTGCTGAGCTGCAGTGTTATTGGGGTGATGAGTCCAAAAGAAAATAGACTACTGCCAATTTACCCCATGGCTGGAAGGTTAGGTGCAATAATGAGCAAAATCACATAGTATTTTTGGGAGAACACTTTGGTGGGCACAATTTATTGAGAGTAAATTGTATTGCAGACAGTAGCTATATTGGAGACATAAATGATTCTTGTTCTTCTCTGTCTGTTACCTGCAAGTAATAAAGCCAGCCGTGACTCATCTCCACATAAGTCATCTTCAACCAAAGCTCCAATCTCAAACCTTTCATTACTGTCTATCGGGGATTTTAATATGAATGCTTGTATAACAACGGATTAAATTCAAATACAAGAGAGGTCAAAGCTGGTATTCACAGGTTGTATACCAAAAATGCTAATATGTAATGTGCAACAGAAAACAGTTGGTTGACATTTAACATTTATGATGTTAATTCGCTGTTAAAGCCAGTGCAATTTGATGATAGCAGCAAAGGTGGTTTGTGTACCAATATACACTGACTCAACAGCATAAATCCAGTAACTAAGATATATTTAGTCTTAGCTCTTGCTCTGTCCATCCATCCATCCATCCACCCACCCATCCACCCAGAATCAGTGTTATTTTGTGACGTTATTTAAATTCCATCCACCCCCATTAACTTGTGTCACTCAGTCAAGTGACAGACCAACACATGTGCTGCTTCTGTGTGACTATAAAGCTGTTACCCTGTGGAATCCAAAAATTATAATTTGGCCTCATTCTCATATATATATATATTTATATATATATATATATATATATATATATATATATATATATATCCAATATATTTATTGGATAAGGGACTATGAGTCATTACACATTTACACTGTCCTCTGCTCGACTGCGCCTTCAATTTCACTGTAATATGGCAACAGGGATGGATGCTTGCATGTCTTTTAATACTTACTTCTCTATTAGGTCATCCTTTCTGTAACAGTAGAGACTAGGCTTACATGTTTGTTTTTCTTTGTCCTTTATTTTACCTTGAGGCAGAGTTGTTCCTGGCTTTGTTTATGGGTCACCTACATGCAGAGCCTTCCTTAATAGAGTTTATTTCTCTATTTACAGTACCATTGCACTTTTAAGGGGATGTCCTACTTGTGCATAGCTGTTTTTCCCTCCACACTCATTTTTATCTACTCCGATGATATTTTACCCTTCGCAGCCTTTGTTTGAAAATATTTTGGAGCACAGTGCCAGATTAACCATTGCTCTCAAAAATATTTTGCATATTTCAGTCACCCACATTCATATTTGCAAAGCAAACACCTCAGGCATCAGTACTTTCTAGCAAACATTTTGGTTTGACAGTGGAGCATGACAAGCTTCCCTCTTGTGAAGAGTCTGTATTCAGTGTTTGTTTATGCCTGAGTTTGATTAGATTCGTGTTTGGCTGCCAGTCTCAATCCCTGTTGGACCTCTCAGACAGAACAGGCTAATTCCTAAGTGGTCCAGCACCACAGAGCACCATCCACTATCAACAGCAGTATGACAGAAAGCAGAAAGAGACGGCTGGATTTCCAGAAGCCTGAAGTAACTCCTCCATCTTACTGTTGTGATTCCCCTCCTGCACCAGACTCCATGCAATATTCAAGACAGTTTGAGCCTTGTCTGATCAGTCACTCTAACAGTCACTGTGTGACAGTGCCTGTATGGCTTGTGGGTGTGTGCGTGCATGTTGTGCACCATCCTTGTGTGAATTCCAGTGTCTGTCTGGTATCCATGGGCTCTTTATGTCATCTGTTCCGAGTCCAGTTAGGCCTAAGATGTGTTAAGTCTTTAGGTGACCAACCAGTGTCCGGTTCTGTTGTATCCCCAAGCCAAAGAGACTTCATAAATAAACCAGTGGGGAAATGTGGCAGGCTCGTCAGATGTTTTATTCTGTAGTTCCACCAACATTCTCACTCTCTTGCCCTCATGCTTTTTTGTTTTCTATTGCTGTGATGTCACTGTGCCGAGGATGCCAGCAGCTTTCCTCATAGATAACCAGACACTCCCATTGGTCCCAGGGTGCTCTCGCCATCCAGCAGGATAACACAGCATCAACCAGCTAATTTATAGCAGTCCCCTGTGGGTGACCTCCACCTGCCTGAAGTAGACGTCCTCAGTGTGTGTGTGTTTGTGTGCACTTGTTTGTGTATGGATGGTGTGCAGGGGTTCCACTTGTTTTTGTTTGCGTGTACTTGCCCGTGTGGAATAGACTTTGTGTCTGTATTTGTTTGTGTGGAATATTTGTGAGTGGGTGATGTTGAGTTGCAGTTGCAGAGGAAGGGGAGGCCTAGCCAACCTCACATCTTTACCCCAGGATACTTTTTTTTGTTCTTTGAGGTATTACTCTTGACTGAGAGCCAAATTTGAGTCCTAGGAAAACAAGCTCCACAATTACTGTTTTACCACCCAGTGGCAGAGCAAAGAAACAGAGGCCTTTGGAATAGAAAATGCACAATCAAATAAAAAAGTAGGCCAAGATAAATTAGATTAGAGACTACATTTAAACTGCGGCGGCAGCCAGAAATCTCCCATTTATCATATCCAAATGGTTTCCAACCACAATGCTGAAGTTCTACAAACGAGCTTTTATGTTTTCCTTCATTTTAAATCTGATAATGTACCTCACCTTACTCCCCTTTTCCCATCTCTCCATTCTCCCCCTACTCTTTGTCTCCTTTTTAATTCTCAACTTATTTTTATCTCCTCATATCTTTCTCTCGACCCCTCCATGTCTTTTTCTCCTGTTCTATTTTCAATGGTCTTTGGCCTTTTCCCATTTCCTCTCTTCCACCCCTCCCACTGCCTTGATATCTTTTATTTCTTTCAATGCTCTGTTTTCATTTTCTGTCTCTTCCTTTTATTCCCTCTTCTCCTCCTCTCTGCACCAATGCTTCTCTACTGCTCCAGTATTTGTGTGTCCGGGGACACTGCTGCGGGTGCAGGTGCCCAGCTCTCAGCAGGAGGCAGAGCATCAGGCGGGGGCATGGTGTAAGGACCCGCTACAGTCAGGGGACCGTCTGTACGTCATGCCCTGGACCCCCTATCGCACCGACATGCTGTATGAGTATGCCTCCTGGGAAGACTTCAAACAGAGCCGAGCCACCACCACCTACAAGTGAGTGCGCCTCCCACTGTCTTGGATGATCAAATGGCATCTGCTGCGGTATCGATTTATTGGCTTTTGATGTGGATATGGATGGCGATAGCAGAATGCTCTTATTGTGGTGTCTGTGTGCCTGCCATTAGCCATCTTGGGGGCATCGCCATGCAGAATGGAGAATTGGAGAAGTGATTTCTTCATCCGGATTCTGTCTCAACAGGTTACCCAACAGAGTTGACGGCACGGGGTTTGTTGTGTACGACGGGGCGGTGTTTTACAACAAAGAACGCACACGAAACATAGTCAAGTATGACCTACGTACGCGCATCAAGAGTGGAGAGGCGATTGTCACAAACGCCAACTATCATGACACTTCACCTTACCGCTGGGGAGGGAAGTCAGACATTGACCTGGCTGTGGATGAGAACGGCCTGTGGGTTATTTACGCCACTGAATCGAACAACGGACGACTGGTGGTCAGCCAGGTGGGAGAGCAGTTTGCACAGAAGGGGATGAGGTGTGGATTATAAATGCGGGAGTGGATTATGTTAAAATCTCATCTGACTAGTCAGGCAAAAGGTCATATGTCACACTTGAATTGAGATTACACAAGTGCACTGACAAATAAGATTAAAGAGATGTTGTTGGCCCCCAAAAATGAATCACAAAAACATCATCTGCAAAAGGTTAGGCTGAATTTCAAATCCAATTGTGAGAAAGAATAATCCCCTCCAGCATGGTAAATATTTCATTTATTTTGTAGTTGCCCCGCAGTGTTGGATTTAATAACTTACAATCAAAAAACTGTGGGAATGATTTAGAATTGTTTTCTGCACTTTAAACATATAATACTCTTCATCCTCTGTAATACAAAGTCACATTACTTTGCCCTGCTCACTCTGCAGCCTCAAAATGTGATCCATGACTGTAAACGTGAAGCATTTGTATTTTAATGCCAGTTGCTTCTTTGTTTCTCAGCCAACAAAACCGCAATCAGGCAGAAAGTTCCTATATAAACAGGGTATAAAATTAATGTGTAGCTCAGATAGTCGTGTCTCATTTATTATCACTATCTTTGACCTTACCAGGAAATTGTTTTTCAAAGCGTATATGTTAAACTATCAATCTGAAATATCAAACCCTGCATGAGCTATTACAGTGCAGAGTAATGGAGTGACAAAGTAGCAAACAAGAAAGCGATAACTTTCAACAGAAATAAATGCTTTATTTTGTGGGGAGTTTTGCTATTTATTACAATGTTTTGGGGGAAAAAAGCCAGACGAGGAGTATATATATATATATAATTTTACCTGTTATTTTGAGTACTGAGTCGTATTTAAGAGGGTTTTTAAAAAAAAAACAACTCAAACACAATACCTAATACAAGGGGGAAAAAATTAGTTTAAGAGGGCATGGGGAGCTTTTTTCAAAATCAAGCTGGGCTTTGGATGCACTGGTCCAACTTCTTCCATTTCTAATCTGATGCCTTGTACCAAGCTAATCCCAGTGCTATATTGGTAATCTGTATTCCTCACTATAAGGAAGAGACTGGGAATTATTCTTATATGTGTACGGAAACATCAAGGTCAACTTAAAACAGCTTGCCTAAAATAATAAAATCTAACTAATTTACTGAATCATTTGTATTTATTAGTGAAATCAGAAATGCCAAAAAAAAACCCACAATAAATTTCCTTTTATTTGAACATAAGAGTAATTAAGCTACTACGTATTGCTGTCATTCACAGCTGAGCTCCTTTCTGCGTTTTCCTCCTCACACACTAGAGCTGAAAAGATTCAGCTAAAGTGAAACAATATAAATTGAGTTGATGACAGGTGCAATGTTAGTGTAAGCATAATAAAAGCTTCCTGTGAGTGTTACAATGAGCCAATGTCCTTCTAGTTTGTATAATGCCTCTGAGCAGACATAGTGAGAGTGAAGGTGAATGAGCAAGCAGATCTTTTCAGTCATCTGAACTCAATTTGACCATAGTTAGCAGTTAAGTGAAGACTTTTCCAAACATACAAATAGAAACTATTAATAAAAACTTCCAAGCTGCTGACCCTTTATTAAAAGCTTCTTTTGCTCTATCTTAGGTATGTCACTGGATCAGCTCATTGTCACCAATATCCAAACCAGCTTCTGGGATCAGTATCAGACTAGTCGATCTAAATAGCAGACTGGCGCATCCTTAATTAAGGCTATCACAGGCTTAGTCTTCAGATTCACCATCAGTCATCTGATGTGTCAAAATTAAGTGACTGGTGATAGACAGGCTTCAGATTTTTCTGTCATTGCCAAGCTGTCGGAGATTGACGATGACGTCATCATTACTGTGATGTTACACGTCGGTTTCTTCACTTGTTTTCAATCTCAAGTTCTGTGTTTTGGCTTTTGGCAGATCCACTGAGAAACACACCTAGCTGCATGCCTAATTCAGTAGTGAATTTTCAGTCCAAGCCCTCAAGCCTAACTTGCTTTATCCAAGACTGTCTATTCAACTTTAATAACAACAAAATAAACATTATGCTGTGTTAAATCAGACCTGAAAATACAGAAGGGGATCACAAAGTCATTAGGCAGGTATTTATATTTAGGTTACATCAAGTAAGAAGCGGGGTAATTTTCTCATAAACCTCAATGCAATTGGTCTTTATTTTGCAACAAGATGAGTCACCCCCTGCTGGCATTAGAAGGAATGTAGGATTATGGTACTTGAATACTGACTCCTCAGACCCAGAGGCTACATCCATCTTTTATATAGACTGTGTTTCCAACATCTATCTTTCTGTCTTGATCTTAAAACTTCCACTAACTGAGTGATGTTAAGATATTTAAAACTAACCATTGAACTAATCTTAAATGGCGCAATTTCCTGAACCTTTTTAACAACCATAAAAAGTAAAAATCCCTCTAAAACGTTGCTGATTCAAGCCTGCTAAAACTAGCCATTTGTATACTTCCTCTTTGCCCACAGGTGAACCCTTACACGTTGCGCTTTGAAGGCACCTGGGAGACCAGCTTTGACAAGAGGATGGCGTCCAACGCCTTCATGGCTTGCGGAGTGCTTTATGCAGTGCGATCAGTCTACCAGGACGATGACAGTGAAGCAACGGGTGACCTGGTGGCGTTTGCCTATAATACCAATCATGCTCGAGAGGAACGTGTCACCATTGCTTTTCCCAATCCTTATCAGTATATTTCCTCTGTGGACTATAATCCTCGAGACAACCAGCTTTATGTCTGGAACAACTATAATGTGCTGCGCTACCCGCTGGAGTTTGGACCACCAGATCCTACCACTGGTAAGAAGAGATCTCACCCCATCCCATAGCTTACACAGACGAATCATGTGTACAGTACAGTTGCAAATACTGGTGTGTGGTATGTGCATTTTTTCCTATAGATGTTTAGCTTTTTGATTATGAGATATTTTGAGTCATGAGTGGTAAAATATGAGATTGCAACAACAAGTATACAGCGAGGTCCATAAGTTGTAAATTTGCCTCTGTACACTACCACAGTGGACTTTAAATCAAACAGTCAAGACTATTAGCTTTAATTCAAAGGTTTCAGCTAAGGTATTAGATTAATTATTGCAGACATTTTTTTGTTTTTAGAGGCTCAAATGTAATTAGACACTTGACTAACAAGCAGTTCTGTGACCAGATGACACCTAACCCCCTTGTTATTCCATGACAAGTTAAAGAGATAAAAGATCTTGAGTTGTTTCCAAATGTTTAAGTTACATTTGTTAGCTTTTCACTGGAGCTCTCAATGTAATGGTCAATTATATTGACAGTTCCAGTGAATGGCCTTCTTCATTTGTCGATGCAAGTGAAGGAGGCCATCAGTAGACTGAAAAAACAAAATAAACCTATCAGAGACAGCACTTTGAGAGGGGCTAAATTAACAATCTTCAAAACATCTTTTTAAGAAAACAGTTCTTAAAAAAACAATGAATGTACTGGCCAGCTCAGCAACACCAAAAGGCATGAAAGACCGCAGAAGACAGCTAAAGTCGATGATAATAGAATTATGTCCATGGTTAAGAAAAACAGCTCCACAACATCTAACCAAGTCAAGAACACTCTCGGTGAAGTAGGTGCATCATTATCACAGCCTGCAATCCACGACGCCTTCATGAATGGAAATACAATCGAATGGAAATACAGAGGGCTTACAACTAGGTGCAAAACACTGATTACACTCGAGAAAAAGAAGGCCAGATTAGACTTTGCCAGAGAGACTGAACAGTTATGGAAAATAATTCTTTGGACAGATGAAACCAAGATTACTTTGAACCATAATGGTTCCATAATGGTTCTAAGAGAAAAGTATGGAGAAAGAGAGAAACGGCTCATAATCTGAAGCATATCACATTATCGTTCAAATATGGTGGACGCATTGTTATAGCGTGGGCATGTATGGCTGCCCGTGGAACTGGATCACTAGTGTTTATTGGTGATGTGACTGTTGGTAGAATTAGGAGGATGCAGGATGTACATGGCACAGTGCAGCGCAAATGGATAATGACCCGAAGTACGCAGCGAAAGCAGACAAAGATGTTTTCAAGGCAAAAAAATAGGATGTTCTTGAATTACCAAGTCACATGATTTCTACACAACAGAGCATGCTTTTCAGTTATTAAATACAAAACCAAATGCAGAAAGACTCACAAACAAGCAGCAAATGAAAGTGGCTCCAGTAAAGGTGTGAAAATGGCTATAATTCCTGGGCAGTTATTGCAGTACTTTTATAAAACTCCACTACTATAAAACGAAAACTACATCTTGATTTTATCTTTTGTTTAACATCCACTTTGGTGATGTAAAGATGCAAAGTCACAACAATTGTGCATAATCTGTGCATACTGACATACATGTTTTCTACCGACAAGCTGATGATAAGGTTATTTCTTTCCCCCTAAAACTTGCATGACAGTTAACATTCATTTGGTAATTATGTTGGGCAAGATGTTAAACATGTGACTAAGTTGGACACATTGAGTATTTACGCTTGTCACTCCAAATAAACCCATATGCTCTTGACACAAACACTACTATGAATGTTTTCAACAGAAAACATTTTTCTTCCAGAAAAAGCAGGAAGATGAAGAAAAGCATTTAAAGTACAAATTCTAAAAACTGGAATCAAACGATTATAGTTCTCTCCCCAGCTATAGTTAAAGTAAAGAAGAGCTGCTCAGGTATGACTTCTGTAGCGCTTCATGTAAGCATCACTGTGTCATGGGTAATGAAAAAGCCATTCAGAAATAAGGCAGAGGATGAAATGGGAACGCCACACTGCATTTTGGCAGTCCATCAGTATGAGAAGGCGGTTTGGATGTACTGTACATCTGAGCTGCATAAAGGCCTGTATGAAGCTCGGATTAGGCCCAGAGAGAGATGAGGCAGAGACAGACGGGCGGCAGCAGTCTGAGTTGCGTGCTGACTCTGCGTTTGATCAGTTAGGATTTTGTAGTTGTGATGGCTTGCTTTTATCTTCGCATTAGGTTTGGTTGTTAGTGATGGTGACTTCTCTGATACATTTGATAAATTATTTACTTCTCCCTGACTTGTGATGCTGCTTTCTCGCCATCTCCTCCCTCTGCTTCTCCTCCTCTCTGCGGAGAACTGGCTTTGAGAGACTCAAAAAAGTATTTGTCACCCCAATTATTGTCAGACTAACTTTTGAACTCAGCTTCTGAGAGACATCTTACATTCAGATGCAAGTGTCCTTCATTATCTTGATCTTAGCTTTTGGCTTTTGCTGTCAGGTTTTGCTGTTCTCTAATAATTCCCTTACAAGCCCTTTTAAGTCTCTCTCTTTTTCCATGTCTCTCTGTGATTTACTCTTGGGTTACCTCAGGCCCTCTGACCACCACTCAAGTGACCACCACTCTTCCAGCAAGGCCGTTCACCTCCAGTGCGAGCCCCTCTACTGCCCGCCCGCTGGCCCCCACCTCGCGCCCAATCGGTTCCATCAACAAGAATCCCGATCTTCGACCAATCACTGCTACTGTGCCTGTCACCCGCCGGCCACCTCACCCTCCTCAAGGCTCAGAGCCACAATTTTGTGAGACGAAGCTCGTCCGCGGTGTCCAGTGGCCAACAACACAGCGAGGAGAAACAGTGGACCGTCCATGTCCTAAAGGATCTTTAGGTGAGAAAAACCTGCGTGCATCTATTTTCAAACATTTGTTCTTTTTTTTTTACTCATCATATGAGCTTCAAGCTTACTCGTACATAAAGTACCATGTGGGTGTTTGCCATATATATCAGTGCATGTGCCCAAGTGATAAGCACGTTTGGGCACTCACACTTGTTTTTTTCCGCTGTTGTTGTCTTCCATCCTTGCGTTGGTCCCACCAGTAGGCACGGTCCCCGAGGACTTGCAGATGAAAGCTCGTCCTCCACAAATGAAAGGCTCATCTCCCAGAGAAACAGAGCTGATTGAAAGTGGCGAATAATAAAATGAAAGACAAGGCAACACAGGCTTCACCTCCCTTCATGCTTGCTACTTTACTCTTAAACATCCAGCCGTCAAAAAACAAAAAACCTAAAACAAAACAAAAAACTCTGTAGTTGCAGAAAAAAAGAAATCTCCTCCATCTTTCTTCCAGTGTCTTTTGCTGTTTCTTTATGTTCTCTCTGCGTTAAATCAGCAGCAGGCTTAATTGCCTCGTCTTGGCAGCGCTCTCAAACCTAATCTGTGGTCGATGGAGGAGAGTATAGAGAACAGTAACAGCGAGGAGAGAAAAATCAGTGGGAGACAGAGGAAGAAGGGAATATGAAATGCAATGCCACATCTGCTCTGATCCTTTCCACAACTATGAAACGTTTGCTGCTAGGGCTGTGCGATATGACCAAAAGCTCATATCCCGATATAAGACATCTATCGTTCGATAACGATATAAATCACAAAAATGTAACATTTTCTGTAAATTCTGTGAATCTCGGGCAGCTCGACTTGTGTGAAGTGTTTCCAATTTTATACATAAGTTTTCTTTGTGAGTATTTATTACACAGTGTGCTACGGGGAAAAGCCTGTTCTAACGTTTGAGTCTAAGGTTTATTTTTTAGCACCTAACTGCTCTTTTTTGCTTCTCATCCGTAAATAATCTGCTCTTTGACGTGATTCAGTTTATTTTGATAAGTCTCAACAGGATCTTGAGCTTTATTGTGAAAGGTTTGTGTGGAACAAGCGGACACGCGGTGGTTTTACCGTCGTTGTTGCTAACGACAACGCATAAAAACAAACGCTTATATATTAAATGTAAGAGAAAGAGAGAACTTTAAGAAATTAATAGAGCCACTACAGTGACCATCAAAATGATGAAAAAATATTGCCGTAAACAGTTTATTTTGCGACACCACGAAACAAACGATAGCGTCAAATGAAACGATAGACGTTTTTATATCATCATCCGAGATATAGCGTTATATGGAACAGCCCTATTTGCTGCATTGTCCCCTGTCCCTCGTCTCTCTTCCCTTCTCTGCCTTCGCTTCGCAACTTAACGTTGGTTATTTGTGTTAGCAGCAGACAGACCCTCCTCTGGTTTAATCCCCCCATGCTGTCCTTTCTCTGAACCCCCGTAACTGAACAGAAAAACAGCTGGAAATGAGGTTTGGTGGAAGGTGCTTTCCTTCAGGTGTTTGACAGTGAGAGATCTTACCTGATGTCTTTGCTGTACGACTGTGTGAACGGAGTAAGCATTATGTGCTACGTGAGGACGTATTCCTTTAAAGTCATTCTTTTTACATCATCGAAACCTTTTCTTACCCAGTCATTTTCTCCCTCACTTTCTCATTACCTGTACTTCATTATTTAACCTTTTTCACTTTTGACCCATTTTCTCTGAATTTCTGCTCTACCTCCTCCTTCCTGATTCTCTCTCATCTTCAAACACTTTGAGTAATTTTAAAATTCATTTCCTTCCATTTTTCTTGTTTAAAGAAAAAAAAATCTCCCACTTTTGAGACGCCTAATGCTTAATATATCTGCCCCCCCTCCCCCCCTCCCATTCTTCTGCTTTTCTCTAGGCATTGCTTCATTCCAGTGCTTGGCGGATCAGGTCATGTGGAACCCACGGGGTCCTGACCTTAGTAACTGCACCTCCCCCTGGGTCAACCAGGTAGCCCAGAAGGTGAGACCTGGAGTCAAACTCCCTGGCCATGGGTCTGTCCCTTTCCTGTGCCCCACTGCCCCGACTATCTTCCCTGTCCACCTCCACACACACATTAACATATCTCTAGGGCTGTCCTGATTAAAATACAGACTCATTTCAAGTGGCTCTTTATTACAAGGCATCTGCTCTTAATACTTAATTAACTCACTTTTTTTTTAGGTAACATACCTTAATTACAGCTAGGGTAATTTATTTAAAAAAAAAATCAGCCGTAGCGTCTCACAGCTTGCATAGAAGTCAGCCAATTCAATTTCATTTTGTCTTGCTTCGATCGTAGTCTCATATAATCCATTATACCTGTGCAGTAGCTAAACGTCATGGTCTCTAGATGATGCCCAGTGATTAACTTAGCTGACTGCTGTTTAAATTTCCAAACTGTGTTACTAAATACTTTGCGGAAATCTGATCATTCCCCAATTTTGACAGTAATCAGATTTCACAGTCTATTCAAAGTGGAATTCGGAGTACTCTCGTTAACACAGCTACATTTCTGCTGGAGAAATTCTTGATTGTTTAGCCATGCATGCCGCTGAGCAGCTTTCCTAAAGGTTTTTTAAGTGTGTGCATGTGCCTGGAAGGGTAAGTAGCAGCGCTCTGAAAAGTAACATCATTGAAGAATCCATTATACCTTCTCCTTTTGGCGAAAATCAATCGCAATTGCAAGGCGGTTGCTAAGGGTGTAATTTGCAAGTGAAACAGGGCTAGGGAGAATAAAAACTTCATGATGTGTTGTACAAGGTCCATCTTTGTTTACAATGATGCAGGAAAAGCTGGTAATGAAGACGGAAATCTGATTACTGAAAAAACATCAAGCTGAGGGCTTTGTGTGCAGAGCATGTGTATTGTTGTGGTTGTGGTACGCGTGAGAACATTTGAACAGTTTGGGGTTTGTGTGTTAATGTGCAGATAAAGAGTGGGGAAAATGCTGCCAACATAGCTAGCGAGCTGGTGAACCACACTCGGGGTCGGATCCAGGCTGGAGATGTTAGCTCTTCTGTCCGACTGATTGAGCAGCTGCTGGATATACTGGATGCCCAGCTTCAGACCCTGAGGCCTGGAAACAAGGAACCAGCTGGAAGAAACTACAACAAGGTAGAAGAGAGTGTCAACAGTATGTGCGTGAATAAAGACACACACTTGATGATAAGATATATTTAACTCAAGAATAAGAAAAGAATGCTTCGCGTCATGCAGATTTACTTAGCAGCTCAAGTGGTTTCTGATTTTGTTTAGTTTTTTTTTTCTTAATTTCAGGCTTTGTTTTTCTCCCTTCTAGCTTCAGAAGAGAGAGCGGACCTGTAAGGCATACATCCAGGTAGCTTTCCTCTTTTATCTAGCTGCTTTACATGCCTGTGGAGTCGGACTGCTCTGTGACTTAGAATAGCTGAGGGAAGATAAATCCTTGAGCAGACTAGGCTTGTGGATGAAGTTTCTTCAGCTCTGTATTGTGATTGATGCTGCTTTTGGAATCATCACTTTTAGAAATTCTGGTTTGTTCTGGAAGGCAGTGTGAGTAAGATGTAGAATAACTTCTGCCAGACACCATGTACTAAATATTAAAGTATTTTCCAGAGCAGGGCAAGCTGCTCTTATAGTTTTTCTATTGCTCATGGTGTGCATATATGTAAAATTACATTTCAACTAATGAAGAAGTCATCTGTCTGTGATTTAATTGTGGCTTTTTTGCACTGTGAGTGGTCTTAAATGCATAGTAGTGCCCTTGGCTTCACTGTGTTTCACAATAAGGGACAATATCTGTCGCTTTGAGAAAATGTAATTTGACTATAGCATGAAAGGCAGCAGTTGGTGTTACTACACCCTTCTGTGCTTTTTCAATATTTGTGCAATATCTGTTGTTCTGAGGGAGCCGTAATCTAATATCAGGAAAAGGCCTTGTGTATGCTTCTCTGTAATGATGAAATGCGGCACTCTGCAGCGTAGTCTTTTATGTGCTTTGACCTGTCTGCAGCATATAGTAATATGACCCCACATCTTCTAATCTCAGTTGGTGCAAGATGAATGTAAAGGCTGCTGTGTAGTATGTTACTCGACCATTATTTTTTGTCACTTACTGCAAAGGTAGCTCACTGATCCGAGGATAAACGAAAAACACCCTCTGTCTTCTTCTTCTGTAGCTGATAGAGTGCATTCTGATGCTGAATTCATTTTCTTAACAGCAATGGTCTTTATTCCACGCAGCAGTCAATCCTTCATTTTGAGAGGCCTGAGCAAGAGAATTACATGATTCATCAAGCAGGCTACTCCAATAAATTGGATAGCTGATACAACCATCAAAATTGCCATTAAATGAATTGTAAGTGTGAAATAGAATGGTAATATGTCTTACATAGCAGAGTAATAAATGTAGTGCAAGGAAGTGGTGAGTTTCTAGGAAGTTATAGTGCAATAGACTTTGCACTTTGAGGTGCTAATGTTATACGGTAACACTTTACAATATAGCACACAAAATGAATACTTACCAAAAAAGTGACAAACAAATCAGGAACTAACATGTTTAATGGCTAATAAGTACCTAAGACTTCTTTCTGAAAGAACACAATGCTGGAAACAGTGTTAATGAACCAGTGTCTAATAATTAGTTACTAGATAGAATTGGATTTACTCCGGATTGGGTTCTAAATGACACAAATTCAATAAGCAATAGCAGTTACTGCACAATAATGAAATTGTTATTTTGTGTTACCTGGTGTGCTATTGAGTAAAATGCTAAGTAGCTGCTAGGGATGCATCTGAACTTCATGATTACCTTGCTATTGCCTAACATTACATTTGTGTTCCTACTTGTGTTAAGTAGACAAAAGAATCAAAGCGAGAAACTTCCTGAAAAGTTAAATTAGTTCCTCATTTGTCACTTTTACTATGTATGTGCCATATTGTAAAGTGTTCTTGCTAATATCGATCATATTACTGATGCTATTGATGCTAGCATTAATGCTATGCCTTCTGCACGGGCCAGGCGGTGGTGCAAACAGTGGACAATTTGCTCCGTCCTGAGGCTTTGGAGTCATGGCAGGACATGAACAGCACAGAGCAGTCTCACACTGCCACCATGCTACTGGACGTCCTGGAAAAAGGAGCCTTCCTGCTGGCCAACAACATGTACGGGAAAAACTTTACAGACCGAGCGCCCAGCATTGGTAAGAAAACAGCAGTGAGGTCAAGATCAAGATGTTGTTTTTATTGTTACTTCTTGTTATGAAAGCATAATCACGAATTTTTAAGGTAGAAAAAAATAAATCAAAAAGTAGCATTTTTTCTCTTTTTTGCTTATATTTTATTTTATCAAAAATATGTAATATAAATCTTGTTAACTAGAAGGACACTCAAGAGTCATTTGCCAAGGACAGTGCCTATCACTGCCTTTTACAGTGGCTGTCTGGATCTGTACCAACATTTTATGGGTTTGTCTTTTGAGCATGCCCAGCCGCTGCAAGTTTAATGAAATTCGCTCTGGTAGTTTATGCTTAATGGTGAAGTAAATTTAAAACAAATCAGTCAGATACACAGGCCAGCAAACAAACAGCACTGAAAATATACCTCTACCTCAGCTTCTACCTTGGCAGAGGATTGTTGTACACATGAATTGAGGCCAGTACTGACTGCTGTTCAAATGCAATGTGCAGGTTTAACTCCAGATTGTGGCTCTAAATTTGTCTTGTGGTTGTTGTTTTTTTAATTAAAAAATATGCACCAATTTCTGTGTTTCTACCATCAGATCTCCAGGTGCACGTTGTAAACACAGAGATGGACATGCAGGATTTGTCCTTCCCGCAAAATTACGCCAGTGACAGCACCATCCAGCTTTCAGCCTCTACTATCAAACAGTACAGCCGCAACGGTCAGCAACCCTTACCCCCTCCCTGTCTGAAAAATTGCACTGTCCTGTGCAGCCTCTCTCTTAATGTTTCCATTTGCATTTTCATGCAGGCTTAAAACAATCTGCATGCAGTTGACTAAGTTATTGGTTCATAATAATAGGCTAATCAGATTAACAAAAGCGCTGAGACAATTTCTTTTCTTGATGGTTTCTTAACAGCAGTCTTAATAGAATAGCTGGGGAGGCGTGTAGATTACAATCGGCCCCAGTCTGACAGAGCAATCTCAGCACTCCCTCTCTCCTCTCTTCCCCATCCCATTCCCTCGCTCCGTCTCTCTCCACCATCTTATCCCCCGCTCCCATCTCTCTTGTTTCTAACCCAGCACCCCTACCGCCCCAACCCCCAACGCCATTGCTCCCCTCCTCCTTCCATGGCCCCCTCATCCCCCTTTTCTGTTTTCTGTCTCCGCTTGGCTCTGCAGTGGGAACGAGATTAGAATGATTGAAACAAACGCACATGAAATATTCATATGGAATAATAAGAGATCTGTGAATGCTTGAGGGATGAATGTTCCATTGCCCTCCACATTAAATCTCGCTCTCTTCCACCAGTCAAAATGAAACGGTCCTTACCATCATTCTAACCTTCACTAACTCACTCTCTCTGTCTCCCTTTCACTCACCCTGTCACTCCCCACTCTTTGTCGCTGCCATTCTTCCAGCCCTTTCCATATTATGGCCCTTTTTCTGTATTTGGTTTCCCCC